>NW_020185338.1:6659545-6667326 GCF_003031525.2 Neophocaena asiaeorientalis asiaeorientalis | reverse complement strand
GGAGACATAGTGAGGGAAGGGGGAGAGGAAGAAGACTGTCTTCTAAAAGAGAATTTCTTTTCATAAAGTCAAAGTCCAACTCGCAACGTCATTCTTTTCTTCATTTCCTCTCACCTGATCATCAGCCATCTTTTCTTCAGGAGTGAAGTTCAGAACAGTTTTCTGAGCTGGGCTGACCTGCTCTTTTCAGAGTAGTTCTACTTCAGAAAGATTCATTATCCTTTGAAGACACATGCCCATCAGTGTATTCTCTGCCATTCTGGAAACTGAATCTACTGTAAGAGAAGTTTGACCTCTAGCCTGTCTTCAGATTATATGTAGGGTTGTAATCATTATTTCTCTATATACTTATCTATCAACCTAAAATCATATACAAATTTATATATTCCTATACATAGACATATTACAAATGCATAATATATGAATATACATATATAACATTTTATCATATGTATGCATGTCTATGTACTAAATGTGTGTGTGTGTGTGTGTGTGTGTGTGTGTGTGTTTAGTTTTGCACAGGTGAACAATCAAGAGGTCTGGGGTATGACAGCCCTACATCTTAGTCCTAATTCTTATAGGATTAAAGCCCTCATAAGCTATAAAAATCCTAATTCGTATAGGATTAAAGCCCTCATAAGCTATAAAAAATGACAAAGAGGTTGATTAACCTCTTTGAGCCCACCCTCATAACCTCTAAAATGGTGAGAAGAGTGCCCACCTTGCCATTTTATCATGTGGATTAAATGAGATGTTACAAGTAAATTGCTGGCTTACGTAGACAGCAAGTATTGTTATTTTATTGTGGGAGACACAGTTGCCTTCTTTGACTTCAGAGATGTTCTCACTGAAGTTCAGAGGCAAAAGGCACTGGAAATTTAATAGAATTCATGTTAACTGTTTTAGTTATATGATACATTCAAAAATGAACAAGACAATTAATCTACTACACTGGGGCTCAAAGCCAAAGCAAGCTGTGATGCTTACTGAAATGCATGTACAAAATATAAAGGGAAGGCTTCCCTGGTGGCGCAGTTGTTGAGAGTCCGCCTGCCGATGCAGGGGACACGGGTTCGTGCCCCGGTCCGGGAAGATCCCACATGCCGCAGAGCAGCTGAGCCTGTGAGCCATGGCTGCTGGGCCTGCGCATCTGGAGCCTGTGCTCCGCAACGGGAGAGGCCACAGTAGTGAGAGGCCTGCGTACTTCAAAAAATAATAATAATAATAAAATAAACAAATAAATATAAAGGGAAAACAGAGAGAGAGAGAGAAAGAGAATGGAAGGTCAAGTGAAAGAGGTATGCTATAAAACCTAACTTATCCAGTGGTCACATTTGGCAAAAGGTAAGAAGTAAAGAAAAGGACCTCCGGGTTATACAAAGCAATGCAAAACCTTTGTGTATTTGTGGCAAAGGAGAACCCTGTTCTCTTGCTTACTTGGGATCTATCTAACCTTGTTTTTGATATACAATTCAATGCATTTATTTATCCCGTTTCCTCAGACATGGGAGACTAGAAATAAAATTTTCAGGCAAGTTAAATTTTATTGCTGGTGGCCAATGTTTTGGGAGCAAAGCAGAGTGACAGCTAATGATCTGATAGAGCAGGTAGAAAGAGAAAACCCATGAAATCAACCATCAGAATTTCAAAATGAAAGAAGCTTGCTGGTGGGAGTGGGGTGTGTGGTGCTATTTCACAAGAGAAGTTATCTCTAACATAGCCCTTTTCTCTTTATGCCGTCAGCATATTACAAACAACATCATAACTGCTCTTTGAATGGATGGGTTGAGTTATCAAAAACAAGTTAAATTATGTTTACCTTCTCTTTTAACGAAATTAAACTGTAAAATGCATTGTTGAGTGATACCATTAAAAGAATGAATATTCCTTACAAAGACTTAGTGTTGAAAAGTTGCATAGTTGTGGGTTGCTTAAGCTTTGTGAGCCAGATTCCTTAGCTATAACATCAGCATGGTAACATCCACCTAGTGGGGTTATGGAAGGTTGTAATCAGATAATAATAATAAACGTGCCTAGTACCTGGACTGATGCATAAGATATTAATTAGTTCATTTCTGCTCTAAAAGAATTTGCCTTAGTTATTTGGAAAATTCATTTCTTATGAATCTATCATGGTGAAAGTTAAATTAGTAGCTATTTATTTTTCTTTTTGTTTAAATGACCAAATAGTTACGTGTAAAGAGCTTAACATTTGTTTTCATGTATTAAACTATAAGTTGTTACCCTGTCACAGGGGTTCTTCCAAAATTCACAATTCCTTTAAGAGTTGAAGAATGCCACATGGCACTAATGTGGAGAAAGAAACATTTGCTTTTCATGAATACAAGGTGTGTGCAGGATTTATCACACAGCTGTGGGAACTCAGATTCTCTCCTTGTTGATTCATCAAGCCTGAGTAGACGAGGTCTTAGCCCACAAAAAAAATAACGTGCACATGTATGTTGGAAAGGAAATCGATTTGTCTCATTTTGTATGATAGACCCTGAGAATGAACATTTATTAGCAAAGAATGGGTTACTAAAGTTGCATATGATTTTCTGCAGAAGTGTATATTTGAGATTTAGAGACCTTTAACATGAGTGAAACATCATTCAGAAATGTTATCCATTCTTTTACTGAATGTAATATTTTCCTTTTTTTTTTTTTTTTTTGCGGTACGCGGGCCTCTCACTGTTGTGGCCTCTCCTGTTGCAGAGCACAGGCTCCAGACGCGCAGGCTCAGCGGCCATGGCTCACGGGCCCAGCCGCTCCGCGGCATGTGGGATCTTCCCAGACCGAGGCACGAACCCGTGTCCCCTGCATCGGCAGGCTGACTCTCAACCACTGCGCCACCAGGGAAGCCCTCTTTTCCTTTTTGAAAGTCAAAAAAAAAAAATCAGTTCCACTTTCATTAGATTCTTTCAATTCCACTCCAAAGCAGTGCTTCTGAAGTACATTTCTGTTTAGATCATTGCCCTATCAGCATCATGTCTCGCAATATCTTTCACACCGAAGGAACAAGGAGTATTTGATTGAACTTACCAATGGTTCAGTCTCCTCATTTCGTTCTGGGAAAGATGAAGCAAGAGAACCTGTTACTGGTAGTTAAAGAGAGTTCAAGCTGCACTGCTTGTTGCAAATGTTTAATCTTTCAGCTCAGGCAATCAATAAGCATACTGTCTGACCCTGTCTGGGTTCCAGGCTTTCAGACTGAGCGGAGAGCTGATTCATAGATCCTGGGCAGTTCACCTCCTTTCTATGCTATTCACACCCTACCATCAACACACACACATCACACACACACACACACACACACACACACACACACACACACTACTCTTTCTGAGCATCATACAGTTTGGAAATATGCCTTTCACTTGTATCTACTCATCAATTCTTATCTGACTTGTGTCTCATTATTTTTAAATACTATCAAGATAATATAAAGTAACTGTTCAATCTTCTTTTCAGTTTGGGCATAAGACTACATTAGGAAAACTAGTCAAATAAATAAGTTAAAGCCAGACTTGTACTTGGGAGTTGAGGATGATCTTTGCAGAGAGGACCTGGAATGGTCAGAAACAAAGAGAAGCAGAGGGTCGAAAATACCCTTTCTTAAGAGTGAGTATACCAAGGATGAAACCTCTAAGTCAAAGTCTTCTTTAAGAATAGGGGTGGGCTTCCCTGGTAGCACAGTGGTTGAGAGTCCACCTGCCGATGCAGGGGATACGGGTTCGTGCCCCAGTCCGGGAAGATCCCACATGCCGTGGAGCGGCTGGGCCCGTGAGCCATGGCCACTGAGCCTGCGCGTCCGGAGTCTGTGCTCCGCAACGGGAGAGGCCACAGTGGTGAGAGGCCCGCGTACCGCAAAAAAAAAAAAAAAAAAAAAAAAAAATAGGGGTAAGTATACATCCAGGAAAACAATATAATAAGCCAAACGGTAAGTAATGAAAGTTTGGTGCTAGAGTAGGAATGCGATGGATATAGGACTTTTGACATGACCAGAGCTGATTCTTTGTATTGCGTGCCTTTTGTATGGAACTTCGTGGAACCTGTCTGGATATAAGATCAGAATAGTCCCAGGTTTTCCCATAGACACAATACATAAATACAAAACATACTAAGAATATATGGTTCAATTATCAACGCATTACATAAAGCTCGCTCACCTATAGTAGACTATCCCTCTACCATGGTAATAATCTCAATGTCTATCTTTTTTTCTCATTCATCTGACACTTCAGTCAGAATGTGAGCTCTAGAGGAAAAAAAATCTTACCTCTGTCTGTAATATCCAGTAGAGTACACAGCAGGTTTGTTGAAGTGGCTTTTAGTAGAGCAAGCTGATCATCTGGAAGAGATTTACAAATCCTAGGCCATTAATAAAGCTAAGTGACCTGGATAGTGTAAGATCAAGTAAAGGACATAAAGTTGCAAAGGGGTGAAGGGTTCTAAATGCACCCTTTTATAAAATCCAGTTGCATTAATTCAAAAAATTTTTATTGTACACAAATTTTATTGTCATGTGGATGAAAAGGTATCATCAGCCATATTGTTTTATTGTTAATAGTTGATGCATTCTTCCTCTTATAATGTAAATTCCTGAAGCCAGGGATCAAAGTTAACTCAGTACTCTTGGGCAACATTTAGAATGAATATCACTTCTTTTGCATTTCATTAGAATTTTTAGGACAATGGTTTATGACAAAAAATTGAAAAACACAAAAACAAAAAAAACCTTGAAGTGAACCATTAACTATTTTCAGCTAATGGAACATGTTAAAACAATAGAGTATGGAAGAGCTTGAACGTGCTTGGCATTAAGATATTTGAAATATAGTAAGAATATGAATGAAATAATTAAATTAACCAATAGTTAATGGTAGAGTAAAACTTAACACCCTATATTTTAGTTTGGACAGATCTTTTTTTTTTTTTTTTTTTTTTGGTGGTACGCGGGCCTCTCACTGTTGTGGCCTCTCCCGTTGTGGAGCACAGGCTCCGGATGTGCAGGCTCAGCGGCATGGCTCACGGGCCCAGCCACTCTGCGGCATGTGGGATCTTCCCGGACCGGGGCACGAACCCGTATCCCCTGCATCAGCAGGCGGACTCTCAACCACTGTACCACCAGGGAAGCCCGGGACAGATCTTATTAATCCATATATCTTTTAAAAACTGGGGGATGACTAGCATATAACAGTGTTGGTTTGAGAGTATGGAGCAGGCCAAATGTAGATTCTCCTTTGTTCATACATCCTCTTCTAGCTACTGGCTTCTCTTCACAGGAAATCTCCTTAAGAGCTGTGTTTCACTCCTATCTCTTTACTTTCTGATATAAAAGCCTTACCCTGCATGGATGGTCAGGTGAATTAACTTACCTGCTTCCCCTATCTCTTTAACGCACTCAAATAGGCTTTTGTCACTACTCTACTGAAAAGGCTTCTATCCACTGTTTACATTTTGCCAAATACCTGTTACATTCAAAGCAGGTAATCATTACCTCAAGCCATATTCTGACCTTAACTTTGAATTCAAAGATGTAGTATAATTGGGTTGCTGAGAAAAAAAAAAAAAAAAAAAAAACCCTACCCCCTTTTGGATGGTAGGCTTTTTTTTTGGATGACATTCTTTACAAATAGCCAGGGGAAGCATCAACAGTACATATCTAAGATCAAAATCTAAATGAAGACTCCCACCCCTACGGACCAAACAGCATGAGAATGAAGTTAGGAGAGCAAATTTGTAATGTTTTTTCGTATTAAAAATGTAAAATATCTGTTAGTCAAAACTATAAAAGATTATAGGTAAACAATCAATTGGGTATATAAAATATAGAGGCAGAGTGTTCATATTTGTATCAAGAGGTCTTAGAAAGAAAAAAAGACCAAGTCTCAATAGGAGGATGGGCAGAGCATGTGATGAGCAATTCACACAGACAAAAGCAATACGAGTGGTCCTTTTTCAGAGCCTCACTAATTTGAAAAGACAAAATACATTTATAGGATGCCAAGGTTTACTTCTGACACTGGTAGTGATTTTAAACTTAAACTCCATGTAAAGAATAGAGTGTAGAAAGAGTTTTCTCTTTCATTGCAAATGGGAATGGAAAGTAGTAAAAACTTCATGCTGGGGAATTTGTAATATAAACCCCAAACTCTAAAATTATCCTTTCCCTTTAACCTTGGAATTTCATTTCTGGAACTGTATCTTAAGTCAATGAATTATAAGTGTATGTGAGTAGAGAACTGAAAGAATGTTCGTGGCAATCCATTTTTACACAGCTGTTGACCATCCAGGCCCCTTGGAATATTGACACCAGCCACCAGCTCAAGGTACGGCCTGACCTATTGCACAGATGATCATTGACTGCCTTGCACTGAAGCCTTGCCCTACACAGAAGGCAGGTGACCTAAGCTTGCCTGCTTCCTGCTGCCCACTGACACCATGGCCACCACACACGCTATCCCACGGCTGCCACCCTCTCTTACTGAACAGGAGGAAAAGAAATGCCCAGTCCCCCAAAACAGCCATCAGGATTCCTTCTCAGTCAGGTCACAGCTAAATTCTATGAGACTAAGTTTTCCAGAGACTAAATTCTTCCTCACAAGCCTTGACAAAAGTGAAAGCCCATCTCATCATCCATACTCACCTGACTTTTAGCCCTGTGATGCACTGAGCACCCTTTACATTGACTCACCCTCCCACACTTCCTTTTTTTTTTCAAACCCTTTCGTCTAGTCTTTGGACCACTCACCACATAACAAGAAAACTCCCCTATATCCCCAACCTCGACACTTCGACTAAAACTTACTCCCCCTGAATCTACACCATTTCTTCTGTGTTTTATCCAATGGAATCTTGTGCATTCTGGATTGAAAGCCTATAGGTGGGTCAGCGTCCTCTTTTTCTAGTCTAGGCATTTATCCTTTCCTGTTGCATGGCCCTCTCTCCCTCCTCACTGGTCTCCTCTTCTGGCTCTGGTAAACTGTACCTCATGCATTGCAATCGTCGTTATATGACTGACTGTCTTCCTCTCTACCGCAACTCTGGCTGTAGAATCACATGAGCAACATACCAACACTCTTGCTTCTCAGAGACCCACCTCCTCTCCCGTGGGCATTTCCTCCTTTTAAGTTTCCCACTGGAACTCACCATGACTTGAGATGGCTCCAAGTCTGCAATCCCAACTTTCTGGCTAATGCTACATTTATGCTGACCATGTTTCTTGGGCCTCTTGTCTGAAGACCACTCCACATGCTCCTGTCCATCAGCCCCTCTTGGGTCACTTCTCTCCACACCCAGGGTCGTTCCAATCCTTCTCTTACCAGTTGCCTAAATCCTCTGGCCTCTCTGGCCCTTCCTTATACATGCCTGGAAAAACTCCCATCCTAGATGAATTAAACTTTGACTTCTTCGGGTCAATTCCAGGCTGTGGAGTTGAGGCAGAGGAAACCTCACAAGGCAGCATCTGGATACTGGATACTGGATAAAATCAGGGTCCAAACTCAAATTGGTTTCCCCACTGTTTACAAATCTACCATGTTTCCCATCAGCTCTGTCTCTCTCAACAACGATGACTTTAAACATTTCCCCCGCCCTTTAAAAACCTCATCTACCTCCCAACATTCATCAGGTGAGCTTGCAACCTACTTCGCAACAATATAGAATTTTCAAAAAGGCAACTGCTTTGACTTCTGTACTAAAATGTCCAAACCTGCCTACATCTACTCTCCTTCTATCTTCATCTGCTCTTCAAAAGAAGTTTGTCTCCTATTCTACAA
>NW_020185338.1:6655796-6659482 GCF_003031525.2 Neophocaena asiaeorientalis asiaeorientalis | reverse complement strand
CCGGCCTACCGCCACCTCTCAGGAAATGTAGCCTGACTAAGGATTATTCCCATAGTAAACTCATGATTACTTCCTCTGTGTGCTCAGTAACTCCTCTCATCAGCAACTAGACACGTGCAAATCTCTGCCTTCTTTAGAAAGTGCAAAAACTAACCCCATTCCTTCAACCTTGTATCCTCTCCTCTACCACCTTCTCTACTGCCCCCTTCACAGGGCAGTAGAGGCAGTTTTGTGCGTTAAGTGTGAGTTCTGGAATCAGATTGACTTGGAATCGAATTCTGATTTTGCCATTACTCTGTGAGTGACCTGGAGTAATAACTTCTCTGAAACTTCTCTGGGCCTCCATTTTCCCATCTCTAAAAGAACATACACATGGTTCCTGCTTCACAGGGATATTGCAGGGGTTAAATAAAGCAGCACACATAAAGCACCAAGACAACTATCTGAGATCTGGCCAATGCTTTAAATATTATTTATAATTGTTATTTATAGGCAAACTTCCAGAAATAGTTGAGTGCCCTTGCTCTCTCTGTCCTTATACCTCTTTTGCACCTCAGTGAACTACACTCTGTATTCCACTCCAACACTCAACTAAATTCTTTAGATTGCCAGTGACCTTCAATTCCCTCCATTCAGTGAGTACTTTTCAGCTTTCATCTAATTTGATTTCTCAGAAGCCTTGAAAAAATTACTTTTTAAAAACATATTTCCTTGTCTTGTCCCCCATGATCCCTAACTCTAGCTGACCCTTCTCAGTGTCTCTTACCAGACATGGGAATATTATTTAAAATATGACTTTTATTTCCCTTCCATATCAAGAACTTATAGTTTTGTAAAATAATTATTATTACAGGCCTAAAATTTATAGGATATTGAGTTCCTCTTTTTAGGTATAAAATGAAATCTCTGTACCATCGCTTGAAGCAATAGCTTTGAAAAGTAATAGATTATTAAATTATTGATTAAAATTTCAACCCATACAAAAAGTTAAAGAAAAAAGAGACCAACCACCTAAAGACCTTAGTCTCCAACATAAATGTAATCAGTTTAATATGTGTGTGTGTGTGTGTGTGTGTGTGTGTGTGTGTGTGTGTGTGTGAATTCAAACAAAACAAAACAAAAATCAAGAAATTTCTTAGAGAAAAATGTCTGGATCAGAGGTACTCAACTGACAAGCTCTCTAGATTCTGAGGCATAAGGCTTAAAGCCAGATACTAGGTAAACAACATCTGTTTAGGACACAGGCTCTTACTAGGTGAGGACCTGGACACATTTTGCAGTCGGGTGGGCCCGAAGTGTTTCACTGGTATAAAGCTGCCCAATGTGCTTCCCTGGTGGTGCAGTGGTCGAGAGTCCGCCTGCTGATGCAGAGCACGCTGGTTCGTGCCCCCGTCCGGGAAGATCCCACATGCCGCGGAGCGGCTAGGCCCGTGAGCCATGGCCGCTGAGCCTGAGCGTCCGAAGCCTGTGCTCTGCAACGGAAGAGGCCACAACAGTGAGAGGCCCGCGTACCGCAAAAAAAAAAAAAAAAAAAAAAAAAATGCTGCCCAACAAATGATCCCAAAATGTAATGGCCCCAAACACCACACATGTATTTGCTCAAAATGCCATGGGTTGGCAACCTGGGCTGTGCTCAGTTCAGCAGATCCCTTGCTGGTCTCACCAGGGGTCCTTCATGTGGGGGAAACCTTCAAGAAGCTCTCCTGGGATCTGATGGTAAGAAATGGCCTCACTCACATGGTAGGTGCTTGTGCCGTACATCAGCGTGGCCTCCACACTATTTGTCCTCCTAAAGGAGATTAACCTTGGCTTCAACATGTGAAGGGAGGAGGAAAGCAAGAGAGTGAGACCAGAAGCTGCAACATTTCATGAGACAAGGCTGAGAAGTCACATCATTATCTGCAGTGTTCTGTTGGTCATAATAGCAAGTCACAAGTCCAGACCAGATTCATGGAGAATAAAAAAATCCATCCATCGTAAAGAAGGTATGGTACATATATACAGTGGAATATTACTCAGCCAAAAAAAAGAATGAAATAATGTCATTTTCAGCAACACGGATGAAACTAGAGGTTATCATACTAAGTGAAGTAAGTCAAACAAAGACAAATACCATACATTATCCCTTATATGTGAGATCTAAACTGTAACACAAATGAACTTATCAACGAAACAGAACAGACTCACAGACATAGAGAACAGACTCACAGACATAGAGAACAGACTTGTGGTTGCCAAGGGGGAGGAGGGGAGGGATGGACTGGGAGTTTGGAATTAGCAGATGCAAACTATTATATAAAGGATAAATAAATAACAAGGTCCTACTGTATAGAACAGGGAACTATATTCAGTGTCCTGTGATAAACCATAATGGAAAAGAATATATATATATATATATGTATAACTGAACACTTTGCCCTACAGCAGAAACTAACACAACATTGTGAATCAACTATACTTCAATAAAATAAATTTTTTAAAAAATCCATCCATCTGCCTCTTGATGGGAGAAGCAACAAAGTCACAGTGCAAACAAATGTGCCAACAAGGATGGGAGGAATTGCTGTGGCCATCTTTGCAAACAATCTATCTCAATACCATTTCTTGAAGTAATGTTTTTAAAAGTGTAAAATAAATTGCACAAAATTACAAAGGAAATCAATTATAGAGTCATCCAATTATCAAACTATTAAAAAGAACTAAATTTTTGATACGGTAATATGAGTTCTTTATTTTTCCCATTAGGAATATAACATCTAGAGTTTAATAACTACCGTAATTTCAAATTAGTAATGAGCACTATTATATTTTGAGATATCTGCAATAACCATAATGAAGTTTCTTCTTTAACTATGATATTTTTATTGGTGACAAACTCATCCTCTTATAGTTTGTTTCCTACATTCATACTTGAGGGAATGCAAACTTTCAGCCAGAGGTTAGAGAAAATAAAGATGTGAGTTTCCTCTCATCTAAGATCATGACCCCCCTGACATCCGAAGAACCAGGTGACGTAGCCTGCTGCAGGTACGTGGCTTGTATATGCGTCCTGACGTTAGGAAATATAACCCGAATGCACTCAGCTCTTTCATCTTCAGGATCCGCACCCAAACCATTCAGTCCTGCATCTGCCAAATACTACTCGGATGTTCATGACATGTCAGGCTCTATGTGCCTTAAATCTGTAGCTCCGGGAATAGAGTGATGAACTGAACAGGAAAGGTCTCTGCTCTGGAAGAGCACATACCTTAGTGAGTGTTATCTTATCATGAATAAATAAATTGCTCCAGCTGTTATATCTACCATTTAAGGGCCAGTTAAGGTGAAGAATTTTTTGGGGGGAGGGGGTAACATAAACAAGTGCTTCACACATTACCTAGTACAAACCCTGTTGTACTTGACAGATGTTAGAAAAGTACCTCTCGAATGACTGGAGGGCTGTTCTTTATGCCCTAGTAGTAATAATACCAAAACTTCAGAATGCATTCCTGTAGCTCTTTTTCCCTCTTGCACTAAAATTGTTCAAATTATTTTTCTCTATGATGCCTTGATCAGCAATAAAAAAAAAAAAAACAAGATAAGTATATCAAGTGGTAAAAGTTTATCTGAGCAGAGATGATCTCATGAATACCTTGGGGTTAAACACAATGTAAGCACACCTTTTTTTTTTTTTTTTTTTTTTTTTT
>NW_020185338.1:6605430-6655715 GCF_003031525.2 Neophocaena asiaeorientalis asiaeorientalis | reverse complement strand
GGGCACGAACCCGTGTCCCCTGCATCGGCAGGCGGACTCTCAACCACTGCGCCACCAGGGAAGCCCTAGCACACCTTTTAATGATGATTCTTTGTGAGAGTATATCCGAAGGAGATTATTTTAATGGGTGCTGTGAGCACAATGCTGGTCATGAAGCCAATTTTTAAATCACTATAGAATATAGGACTGCACCTGTTAAAATAGTAATTTTCTATAAGGCAGTTTCTGTGTTTACCATAAAATAGCACTGGCTTGATCTTGATAGAAGATGAAATTGGATTTTCACCCAAAGAGGCAATAAGTAGTACCATACTCGCTCTCAGCAGATTCCTGCACTTGACCTCGTTCCTACACACTGCTCCTAGACAGTAATGATAGCAAGGTTGTTTTTATTTTTTTAATTAGTCTCGGTTCTTTCTCATAAGAGAGTAAAGCACATTTTTTTGTGTACGGGCTCACCCCAAATTTTGTACTATTGTTAAAAGCTTGACAACTCTTCAAGGTAAATAGGGAGAGCATGCAGGATGTTAGAGTAGACAGCCTTCGTTATCTCTCGATTACACAGTTAATCCCATCACTTAATTCAGGCTTGATTATTCTCCTGATGGACCACCTTCCTTTTATTACAATCCATTTGTCTTCTCCTGGATTTATTATCTTTTCTACAGTACTTCTTCTAGATGCCATGGTATACCACTCTACTTAAGCCCCTATTAACACAATACACTGAATTTTGCCACTATCTTTCCACCACTCACAAAACAAAGATTTCTCCATTTTGAATCAATCCTGCATCTTCCTTTTGCTATGTCTTGAGTCATAAAAAATTATATATATATATACATATATATATATATATGTGTGTGTGTGTGTGTATATATGTGTATATTATATATAACAATTATATATGTGTATATATGCACTTACATATACACATATATATAATAGTCTGGACTGTGACAGCTACACATATATGGGCCCCAGCTCTTGCTGAATCTTCAATGTGTCTTGGCAGTCCTTTCCTTTTTTCATTCTCCCCAGCATATATACTGAACATGTATCAAAATCATGCTTATCAAAGCCACTGTGCTTCCCATTTAAACACCCCTCCTATATCACAGACAAACAGAAATCTTTAATCAGAACTCCCTTCACATTGCTATGCTGAAGCCCTTACAAATGTATCAGTATCTATTTCTTCTTTACTCCTTTCATGATATACCCGAGGGTTAGGATCACATTCCTTTTCTAATCTCTTCACTTTTGAGCCAGATTTACACGATAGATCTTCAGACTTTCCCGAGACCTCCTTCCGTTATTGATTCTCTCTTTTCTGTATTTGCAATCGTTCCCTTTCGACAGGAAGATTGCCCCTTATCCCATAACTAGAATAATTCCCTGTCTTATTAGAAAAAAAAAAAAAGGAAAAGAAAAATGAAAACCTAAGTTTTGTGTATTTTCTAGTCCTTTCTTCAGCTTTCTTTTCACATCCAAGCTTCCAGAAGGTGTGATCCGTCCTCTCTGTATCTGGTTTCTTGCCTCTTAAGTCAGTCCTCAACCTGTTGTAAAAGTGTGATCCGTCCTCTCTGTATCTGGTTTCTTGCCTCTTAAGTCAGTCCTCAACCTGTTGTAAACCTGTTCCTGTCCTATGTCCCCCATTATTCCATTCAAACCACTCATGCTAATGTAACCAACAAGTTCATAATTCTCAGCTCCACACTACACTTTTCAGTCTCCTCTTCCTTAACCTGTCTGCCACCATCAGGTACTATTAACCCTATTCATCCCGAGATTCTCTCCCATCTTGTCTGAGGTGCTCATATGCCCCTCTAGATTGGTATAGAATCTCTGGATTCTATACCTATCTATCTGGTCTTTCCATCTCATTCTCTTCCCTGAGCCCCTCTTTCTCTGTTCACTTATTAAATGTAGTTTTACCCCCTTCGCTCGTCTTGTGTCTTCCCTTGAATTCATGATCCCACTCAAGCCCATGGCTTCCACACCCACCTGATGTTGCCAGATTCCAAATAAATTTCTCCCATTCACATCTCTTTCTTGGGCTGCCTACTGCTTACTTTACAGTGGATATGGTAAAGAAACCTCAATATCATCATATCCAAATGGAACGCATTACCTTCCCTCTCCTTCCAATATATACACCAGGCACTAAATTATTCCTCCACCTCTATCCCTGTATTACCCACAAGGCACATTATGATTTGGCTGTGCTTTTATTCCCAAACAGGACCCTCCCTCCTTGTTTCTATCCTCCACCTCATCTTCTTATCCACCCCTGTCACTTCTTTAGCTCAACTCCATCATCTCCTGCTTAGATTAGACAGATATTAGTGCCCCAGGTCTGATGTGTAATTTCTGACTTCACTTAGTGCTATTCTCTCACACAATAGCCCACACTTCAGCCCTTCCAACATAAAGATCACATCCTTATATGCCTTTCCCTCTGTACTTTAACACACTGTTTTGTCTGTCTAGAATCACGTTCCCATTCTTTCCCACTACTCGGTCCTCTGAGAGTCACTTATTTATCCTTCTAGGCTCCTTACTGAAGACGTCCTATGTTTCACTGGGAAGAATTAGGCACTTAAAATGTAAAAAAGATGACTTTAATATATGGCTTTGGGGATCTCTTACTGATTTCATACTATCACCCCCACTAAGCTATAAGCTAAATGAGAGAAGAAGCTATGTTTTATTAACCTCCTTTTTTCCAGCACCTAGCACAATGCCTGAGCCATATTAGATACCCATGAATGAATGAATGAATTTGAGGGCAATACCATGGCAAATATAAACATATTTGTGTGTTCCAAAAAGGCCAACAGCACCAAACGTGGCGCTTAACACAAAAAGCAAGTAGAGATAAGGTGGGATTATAAAATTCCAGATTCCCTGTAGAACATGTTCTTGTATGTTACCAGAGTCCTAAAGCTCTAGATAGAAGCGGACTGGGTGACAGTCAAACCTTGAGCAATAAGCTGATTAAAAGAACTGAATAAATGATTTTTAAATTGTTTTCTCAAGATATTGGACACTGACACAGCCACTATTCTTAGTCTGAGGGTCTGTTCTTTTAAATTAGAGAAGGCATGCGGGATGCATGCCCCATTTCAAAGATGGAGAAAGTGAAGAAGCAATTACTAAGTACCGGTAAGTTTATGAACAATTTTGACCTTTAAGTTGTAACATTAACTCTTTCCCTCTCACTCCAAAAAACATTTCACAATGCAAGTGAGGCTAGGGTTACTATATATTAAAATCATTTTTCATTCAGTCTAATTTATGAATACATAAACCATTCACAAACTTCAATACTTTATTATTAGCAGCACTTTGTGAATATACTACTCCACTGATTAAAATGCACCTGTGTGTCTTGACAGTAAAGTTGGAAACCATTCCATTAGACTATGGATTGGCTCACCAGGTATCTTTCCTTTTACTGGCAACCTTCAAAATTATAAAGAATCAAAAAGGATTTCTTTGCTTTAGTGTTCAGTTACATTTACATTTGTGCCATCAGTAAGTATGTATTTCTCAAAAAATAGTCTTTTAATGCAACGTGGTACCTTGGATTGGATCCTTAACAGAAAAAGGGTATAAAAGTGGAAAAACTGTGGAAATCTGAACAAAGTGTGTAGGTTAGATAGTATTATCATACCAATGTTAATTTCTTAGTTTTGAGAAATATACCATGGTTATGCAAGATGTTACATTAGGGAACCCTGAGTAAGTGGCATAATGGAACTCTGTATTATCTTTGCAACTCTCTGTAAATCAAAAAGTATTGGAAAATTAAAAAATATTACCTCATTCTTACAGAGATCCTTATTTGGAATTATTATTACCATGAAAAAGCAAGTTATTTGGTTCCCAGACTCATTACATATTTATCATCTGAAAACATGCAGTGAACACAACAGCAAAGAGCCTACACTAGTGAATTCCCAGCAGAGATCATCATCACGCCCTGTAATAAGTAAACACAAGCTTACAGCTGTTCCAGTGTTACTGCCTGGCCATTACAGGGAAAGGGAATGAAGTGCCAGGACTTAAAATTGATTTTTTACTCCTTCTGCTAGATAATAATGCCTAACATCTATCTTACTTTTAAGATCAAGGCCAGGAACTAAGACTAGAGGGAAAAAAATCAAAATCAATATTATGCATTATCCCTTAGCCACATATGATTTATGCTAAAGTTAATACTATAGATACAGGACGGAGCTAGTCATATCAATGTAGAATTATTTTTCAAGATTAGAGTTGAAGATCATTTCCATGTGCCAAGTTTATGTTTTTGCTACATTAAAAGGTGAGTGCATATGTACACGTGTGTGGGGAGAGGGGTGTAATGTGCTACAGATTAGCCCAGACCAAAACAGAATATAGGAGACGTGAAAAATGGTTTTGTTTTGTTTCATATAACTCACTGGGTGCAAATAGTGATGATCAGAATCTAGAGGACACATAAGTAGCATCAGGTATTCATATTTTCATTTAATGAACATGCATTAAACACCTACTGTGTGCTTAGAGGAGGCTATTAAAAAATAAATCTATTATTGCAAGGTACAAAAATCTACAGAGCAGTAGACTGAAATAATGATCTATTTTTTCATTCCTTTATATAATATATAAATTCTCACTGACATTGGTAGGACTTAAGAAATAATAGAGAGTGAAAATTTTCACTTTATTTCCATTTATGCCCTATCCTTAGCAGAATCTTCTCAGTTTACATGCAGTTACATGATTCACAGCCTTAATGTGGGCACTGTGGCATCAGGAAGTATTAGGAATGCTTGTGTCAGACCCTTCATCTTAAACTGATGTGATTCTTCTCAGCATGCTTGCATTTTAGATGGGAAATAACACAACGATAATGTTTAGAGTGAGGTTTAAAATTTTTGAACACCAAATGAGCTTTCTATATTCAAAGACAGAAATGAAACCCATTCCCAGTATCACAGTTTGTCAACTTGCAAAAAACTGACTATAAGTTGTGATCTTGAAGTTTGTATTTCAATTAAAATGCAAACCTAAAATTCTGAATAAGAATTTCTAACACTCACTGAACACTTACTACACGTGAGGCACTGGACTACGGGCTCATGTACTTCTAATAAGAATATTATGCCATAAAAACCGGTATTAGCACCCCACTCATTAGATGAAATACCACGTCT
Organism: Neophocaena asiaeorientalis asiaeorientalis; assembly: GCF_003031525.2. Classification (NCBI taxonomy): domain Eukaryota; kingdom Metazoa; phylum Chordata; class Mammalia; order Artiodactyla; family Phocoenidae; genus Neophocaena; species Neophocaena asiaeorientalis. Next base: position 6,650,508 of record NW_020185338.1, on the reverse strand, counting down.
TAGGGAGGTAAAAGAAATGGCCCAAAGTTAAACAGCTAGTCAGTGGTGATCCGTGGTTCAAACTCAGACTGTCTGAGTCCAGAGTCCACAGTCATAATCACCCCTCTGAACAACGTTGCTTTCTTGTTTTAATTTAATTTATTCATAATTTAATTATGACCCCAGAATTCCTTTGCCTCTAAAATAACAAACAAAATTGCTCTCACTACTTGAATAGAGCATTTTTCCCCTGTAAAACACATTATGATTATGACTTTATCCTGATTCTTTGACCTTCCTTAGCAAAGAAAGTTTTTATTTTCTAGCATTTTTAAAAAAGGTAAACATTTAAGTTATAAAAGGAGAAGGGAAGAAAAGTTGAGTATTGCATTTTGGAGGAAGAAACTTCAGAGCTAGGTGTTACAAATGGGATAGGAATCAAAGGTATGGAGGAAACATTTGCTTGTCTGTACCACTCACAGAGGCCCAAAAAGGCTGTGTCAGTATTGTAAATATTATTGATATATAAAGAGAGAGGGGAGGACAAACTGGACCTTGGGACCACATAGAACAATAGGTATCCTGTGAGGCTTATGGCACCAGAGCTGCAAGAGGGAAGGAGAAAAAGCCTTACCCTATGCACAGAGAGGAAGTATGGAAGAAGATACATACCACCAACATTAAGATTGGCCTGGAATGCACATCATCACTTGTAAAAAAACAAAACAAAGTGCCCTGTTTTGAGGCTGCACATGGGTACCTTCTCCTGGTGCCCACAGTGCTACACTTGCAAACTTAGGATCACTGAGAGGGTCAACAATGCATCCAACAAATAGCTGGTATGGACTGTAGGGGACTCAGTGATTGAACACTGAGGTGAGTGAGGTTAAGTCCCACTCTTCCCTGCCCTTTACACAAGGAGGGGCTCAGGCTGCCTCTCAAGGAAGCAGAGATTTTGAACAGAAATTAATCAAAGAAATTTTAGAAGAAATTCAATAAAAGGGGGAAAAAGTCTTCTGGAAAAATGATTCCAGCCAGGCAAGCATCTGTGAGCATCATATCCAGGGCTGGTAATTGTGGTCCAACCAATAACTCCACATGATAGACAACAAGGAGCTAGAATCCTACCTAAGGAAGATCAAGGTGGGGAAGGCAAAAAGCCTCCTCCCTCCCACCATAGCTCACAATCATAAAGGTGCTTATTATTCAATAATCATGAAATGTAATTATTAGACCATTCAGGATCACTGGGAGATCGTTGCAGAACGTTGAAGCCTTTGCCACTAAGCCTCTAATTTTGCCACTTAGCTCTTTCCTCCACAGATGAACTATATGGTCAGCAGGCACCTGGAATTATCTATGTCTCCAGAGTGGCCACATCTACCTCTTTGAAAGGTAATAATCCTTAGCATGCTTAAAGAGAATGAGAGAAAGCAGGTCCCTTCCCTTTTAAGGTAGGAGTGTTTCTTGCTAAATATTTTTAGTTCTATTATGTGCTGTGTGACATTTTAAATAAGTACCCCAGAAAGGGGCTGAAGAGAGAAAAATGTACCCTCCAAAGGCAAGCAATCAGTTGAGAATGATTCCTGTATAGCATGAACCCACTCTGTCTCAATACTGCTATTTATAGCAGCACTTGGTTGAAATCCCCAGGCTGCTTCTCTTTCTGTGAAACTGGAAGTGAGAAGAACATCAGAGAGAGGCCTCCCAGGCACCTCAGTGCTGGCTGGAAGATCCCCACCAACAGCTCTGATGATGGGTGTCAAAGTCCCCATCTGCGTACACAGTGTGAGTATTTCATTTGCTTCTCTGCCCAGTGCGGATGTGAATGAGTGAATCTGGCACACACGTGTCAGCTTTTCCTCTTGAAAAGGAAGGAGAGCCCGTGAGGAGTGATGATGATGATGTGTATGTGACTCTGTGTGTGTGTGTGTGTGTGTGTGTGACTGTGTGTATGTGAGCTGATGAAACAAAATTCTAGTCATTTTTTTCTAACTTTTTTCGTTTGTATCCAAATGATCTTGCTCTTTCTTACAATATTATCTTGTTTATGGATACTGGTCACCTCTTTAAATATGGTGCCTTGCTATTATTGTTGTTCCTGTGATTTTGAAGCACATGCTGCATTTGATATTGAAGCACACGCTTGACCAATCCATGATTATGGACGAACAATTGGCTTCAGAATCACATATGGAGGAGTTCACATCCTGAGCCTGCACCATTATCAATGATTCAATGGCACTTACTGAGCACCTACTATGTGTCAGGCACAGAGAAATACATGGCTGTGCAAATTCTCTCTCATGACATTTGTGTTGTAATGTGGATAAAGGCTAAAACCTAAGTGAATGCAACCCAAGGTCTAAGATAGAGTCAAGGGCTATGAAGAAAAGGAAACTAAGGTGAGGATGGCTAGGGAAGGTTGGCTGAGGGCGCTTGACAGGAAGGATGGGCCACACAGAACTCTGAGGATAGGGCATGCTGTACAAATGGTAAGAGCAGGGCCAGGAATGGAAGTGTCCTGTTGAAGAGTGAAAAGGTTTATATGGATGAGTAAACAGAACCAGGAGAAATGTACACAATTAGGTCACCTTGGTGAATGACCTACTTTGAGCTTTGGCTTTCAAACTAAATATGGGAATAATAATACATAAATTGGAGGGTTATTGTAAAGGCTGGAGTAAAATTTTCTGAGGTGCTTATTACATGCCTGGTTCAAAGTAGGTGAGCTAGTCATTCTCCATTTTCATCCCTGCTCTCTCCATTCTTCTGTGCTAGCTCTATGGCCTAGGAGCTCCTACCACTATGACCTACACTTCCCAAGCTCCCTTGAGAGCCTGATCAGATGCTAGGAAGAGAGAGGGCATTTCCTGTGTGCTACCTTCCTCCTTTGGTGCTACCGATCTGTCAGGAGCTGTACTTCTCCAAGAATATAGCCTTGTGCTATTGTAATTTATAATAAGAAATATATTTGGTCTTCATCCCCCTTTCTGGCTCAGAGCTCCTAATTTTCTTGGAATTTCCTAAGTGATTAGAGTGACAAAGATGTCTTTTATTATTCATAACAAGTATCTTTCAACCACACCTGAGTTTATGTTAATGAGGTGACTTTTGGAAAGCCCCTATATAACTTTAGAATGGGGGCCAGTTGCCAGGGGAACCTATCTTTTTTTTTTTTAATTAAAAAAATCTTTTATATTTTTATACAATTTTTAATGGTTTCTGTTGACAGTTATTACAGAATATAGGCTATATTCCCTGTGTTATACAGTACATCCTTGAGCCTATCTTATAACCAGTAGTTTGTACCTCTCTCTCCCCTACCCCTATACTGCTTCCCTCCCCCACTTGTTACCACTAATTTGTTCTCTATATCTGTGTCTGCTTTTTTTTTGATGTATTCACTAGTATGTTATATTCTATAGATTCCAAATGTAAGTAAATACAAAATTTGTCTTTCTTTGCCTGACTTATTTCACTTAGCCTATGCCCTCCAAGCCCATTCATGTTGCTGCAAATGGCAAAATTTCATTATTTTTATGGCTGAATAGTATTCATTATATATATATACTGGAATATATATATATATATATATATATATATATACATCACATCTTTTTTATTTATTCATCCGTTGATGAACACTTACATTGTTTCCATATCTTGGCAATTGTAAAAAATGCTGATATGAATATTGGGGTGCATGCATCTTTTCAAATTAGTGTTTTTGATATTTTTTGGATGTATACCCAGGAGTGGAATTGCTAGGTCATAAGGTCATATGGCTCCCTGACTTCAGACTATACTACAAAGCTACAGTATTCAAAACAGTGTGGTGCTGGAACAGAAACAAACATGTTGGTTAATGGAACAAGATAGAAAGCCCAGAAATAACTCCATGTACTTATGGTTAATTGATCTATAAAAAAAGGAGGCAATAATATACAATGAAGAAAATACAATCTGTTTAATAAGTGGTGCTGTGAAAATTGGACATCTACATGTAAAAGAATGAAATTAAAACATTCTCTAAAACTATATACAAAAATAAACTCAAAATAGATTAAAGACCTAAATGTAAGACCAGATACTATAAAACTCTTAGAGGAAAACATAGGCAGAACACTTTTTGACATAAATCACAGCAACATTTTTTTTGGATTCATCTCCTAAAATAATGGAAATAAAAGCAAAAATAAACAAATGGGACCTAGTCAAACTTAAAAGCTTTTGCACAGCAAAGGAAACCATTGACAAAACAAAAAGACAACCTATTGAATGGGAGATAATATTTGCAAATGATATATGACCAATAAGGGGTTAATATCCAACATATATAAATAGCTCATACAACTAAACATCAAATAAACAAACAATCTGATTAAAAAGTGGGCAGAATAACTGAATAGACGTTTTTCCAAAGAAGAAATGCAGATGGCCAACAAGCATATGAAAAGATGCTCAACATCACTAATCATCAGGGAAATACAAATCAAAACCACAGTGAGATATCCCTTCACACCTGTCAGAATGGCTATCATAAAAAATAAAAATAAAAATAAAATAAACAAAAAAAAAACTACAAATAACAAATGTTGGCAAGGATATGGAGAAAAGGAAACACTTGTACACTGTTAGTAGGAATGTAAATCAGTGCAGCCATTATGGAAAACAATATGGAGGTTTCTCAAAAAACTAAAAATAGAACTACCAAGGGAACCAACATTGATTATTAGGTTGGAACTTTCAGCCCCATCTCCCACCCCATCTCCTTCACCTCTAGGGAGGGGAGAGGTGCTGGAGATTAAGTTCTATAGCCAGTGGCCAATGATGTAATCAATAATGTTTATGTAATGAAGCCTCCATAAAAACCCAAAAGGACAAGTTGGAGAGCTTCTTAGTTGATAAACATGCAGAGGTGCTGAGAGAGTGGTGTGCCCAGGGAGGGCATGGAAATTCTGCTTACCTTTCCACATAGTTTTCGTGAAATGTATCATTTTCATAGGGCTGTTCCTGAATCATATCCTTTTATAACAAACCAATAATCTTAGGAAGTAAACTGTTTCCTTGAATTCTGTGAGCCATGTTAGCAAATGAATAGAACCTGAGGAGGGAATTGAGGGAACATCTGATTTACAGCCAGAAACACAGGTAACAACCTGGACTTGTGATTAGTGTCTGAAGGGGGCAGTGGACCATCTTGTGGCACTGACCCCTTAACCTGTGGTTATGATATTATCTTCAGGCAGATAGTATCAGAACTGAATTAAATTGTAGGACACCCAGATGGTGTCACAGAATTGCTTGATGCAGAGAAAGCCCACAGATCTGGTGTTGGAAATGAAGTAGCACTGTAGTAAAGTGTTGAGAGCAGAAAGACACACTAGCATATATTTTTCTTCTAACGTTAGCCCCTGACAGGAAGTCCTTCCTCCATGGTTGCAGTTCTCCTGGGCTCTTTCCACAACCCATGTCCTTCCAGTCTTATGGATAGATGGCAGTTGCTTTCCACAGTTGGTGGGTCTCTGCATGTAACATCATCTTTTATTCATTTGCTGTTTTGTTTCTCTAGCTCTGATCATTGATCTGTTGGCATTACTCTCATTAAAATTTCTTATTTTGAAACATTTGGCATAAGTTCTGTTCCCTCCTAGGACCAGAGTGATAGAGTAGGCATTCAATAAATATTATTATTATTACTGCTGCTGTTGTTGTTGTTTATACTCTTGTCACCAACTCACTCAACCCATAGGCAAACTAATAGTACCAGGTTGTAGCTTTACCAGAAGGTATGAATCCCTCAAAACATGGTCACACCCAGAATACTGAGGGTCTTGATACTTTTAGATGGAAATGTATTAAAATTTACAAACTTATCATGATTTCCTCCATGAACATGTGATCCAATAGTTCCATGGCCACATTGAGCCTAAAGGGAAGCAGAATACAGATTCTCACATGTGCATTCTTACAGTCTGTACTAGTTTCTGATGATGGCTGTAAAAATATTATAAACCGGGAGGCTTAAACCCACAGAAATGTATTATCTCAAAGCTCTGGAGCCAGGAGTCTGAAATCAAAGTGTAGGCAGGGCCACAATGTTTCCAGAGGCTCTAGAGGAGAATCTTTCCTTACCTCTTTCAGCTTCTGGAGGCTGTCAGCATTCTTTGGCTTATAGCCACATCCTCCAATCTCTGCCTCTGTGATCATATTGTATTCATTGCATTCTCCTCCTCTTTATCTTTTCCAATGTGCATCTTTTTTTTTTTTAAGGATACATATCATTCCATTTAAGGTCACCCAGATAATCCGAATAAGCTCTTTCTCTCAAGATCCTTAACTTAAGCTCATCTTTTGCCATGTAAGTTAATACTCACAGGTTCTAAGCATTAGAACTGGGACCTATGTTTTAGAGGGATCACCATTAAATCCACGACACATTTCATTCTTTATTTTTCTATTTTTGGTGGCTCTCATATGCCACAACCTTTCTCTCTTCTGTTCTTTTTCCCCATCTGAATCTAGGTAACAAAATGCCAGTGTCCATTTCTTCTTTAATTTTTCCAAAGCTGAGTAGTCCAATCCATTTAACTCAAGGAAGAACTCTTTCTATTTCTTTTGTCCAAAATAGGTTTGCCTAGTAATATAAAAGATCCTCAAACATTTTCTAGAATTTTCCTTACGGAGAAGAGCTCAGAGGAAAATTGGTTCATTTTATCACTTGGAGAGTGAAAGGCATGGAGGATCGGGATTCCATGACATTAGTTCATATCATCACCTGTGAAAAGCAACGTGCTCAGCTTACCTTGGACAATATTTAACCTGATCATGAGCCATATTCATACAAAGTTCTGAAGATCTATCTATTAGAACATAAAGAGTAATAACATACCTGGTCGCAATGAAGAAAGAAGACATTTCCTAAATGTCTATGCTTCTATTCTGAAGTACCTACCTCATAGATAGTTCTTTTTTATTTTCAGCCACACAATGAAAATTTCAGGCACCGTGGTGTGGTGAAAAGAGAAGAATCTGTTTTTCAGCATCCCTTCTGCCACTAAGAAGGCAAAGGAATCAGTTTCAGCTCTGAACATTTCTGGACCTTCATTCTCCTGTTCAATTGAATGAAGGAGAAAGTAGAAGTTGTCCATCTTTCTCTCAAGTGGAAAGCTTTTAATCCATTCTGCCCCGCATTTGAATGCTGTTTCTCCAATTGATACATGATCCTATTTTTGATGAAAGAGCTTTTGTAAAGTTCAAAATATTAAAGTGTATTGATATTTAAAAAGCAACCAAAAAATAAATAAAACCACTACTATTTTTAGACCAACATTTGTAAATTATTCTAGCTCTTCTTTTAGAGTTCAAAGGAGATCAAGATTGTTTGTTTCTTCTCATTTGGCTTTGTTTTGATCTCCCACTGTGCATGGAAGGGTAAAGAGACACCATTTAAAAGGAAGAGAAAATAAGGCAGACGATCAATCAGATGACTGAAAGTTTTTTGTTTTTTTTTCTTCAAGCCAGAAATCCAGGTGCTAATTATTGTGCCAGCCTTTCTACAGGTTGCACAGGGATAACAAAGAAGCAAAGCCTGATACTGTTGAGCTCTAAAAAAATTATCTGTGTGAAAGTCTCTTCATGATTTCTGTCTCAGCTGTACATTGAACGTTTTAATTAATTAATTAATTTATGTATGTATGTATGTATGTATGTATGTATGTATGTCTGTGTTAGGGCTTTGTTGTTTCCCGCGGGCTTTCTCTAGTTGCGGCGAGTGGGGGCTTCTCCTGTTGTGGAGCACAGGCTCCAGGCGCGCAGGCTTCAGCAGTTGTGGCTCATGGGCTCTAGAGCGCAGGCTTAGCAGTTGTGGTGCACAGGCACAGCTGCTCCGAGGCATGAGGGGTCCTTCTGGCCCAGGGCTCGAACCCGTGTCCCCTTCACCGGCAGACAGATTCTCAACCACTGGGACACCAGGGAACCCCCAACTGAACGTTTTTAAATGACTCTAACAAAGCATCTTTACACATCTCTTCGAGTACGTTCAGCTTTCTCATTTCAGTTTCATCTGTTCAGCTCTTCTCAGGGCCACCTGTTGCAAGAACTGTCTGTTACTTCCCCAGACAATTCTGTTCCTCATGCACATTTTTAAAATAACAACTCCGCCAATGCCAAACCTTTAGCCAGGCTGCTGGTAGCCTTCTGGGTTTGAGGTACTGTCACGCTAATTTCTCTACAGAAAACAGGTTTAAAGCTGAGAAATATTGAGGTCTAATTTTGATCTGGCTTTTGCTGCAGAGGTGGCAGACCTAGGGAAGCTATCTCACTCCTACAGTCTGATTTTGAAACTGCAATTTTTATAGCTGCCTCTTTCACATGTAAAATTATTAAATAAATCGATTCAGTGGTGGATCGACTGAGGCCAGGAAAAATATAGAAGGTAAACATCTTAAATTGCTAGCATGCTTGGCCAACTAGGACCGGCAGACTCTCTCCTTGTACTGCTAGTGAAGTTACAGGTAGGGACTGGTGAGTGCATTCAAATATTCCAAGACACCTTCTTCCTTACTCTGGAGAGGTAGTCTTAACTCTTGAACCCTATTGTGCTTGATGAAGCTAATCACTTTTCATTTTGACATGACTGACAAAATATTTCCAGAGTCAGGGAAGGTATTTGTATTCCTGAGTTCCGTTTGTAGAAATATAAAGGCTAGTATAAGGCATGATTTTTGGGTCACACTTCAAATGTCTTAAATTTTCCATAGTGAATTATTGACTTTCCTTATGTTATATTTCTTTTCAGAGGTATACTCTTGGTGCTTCCATATCTCCAGTTCCAAGGAAAGTGTATGAAACATAGTGGACTGTCCAAAAAATATTCAGTCATTTATACATCATTTAATTCTTGATAAATATTCTCCTAGGTCCTTCCCGTGCATCTGGGAGCAGACCAGTCCAAGAAAAGGGAACAGTAAATTCAAAGACCGCACAGGCACAAAAGAACTGAGATTGTTGGACAACAGTAAAAAAATCTATTTTTTAGAAGAGAAAGAGAAAGTCCATTTTCTCTAATTAAGGAAATTTTAGTGTGAAACTAATTTCTAAAAAGCATTTGCACACTAGTATTAGTTTATGCTTTACCAGTGACTGTATAATAAGTACATTTTACTTATTGCTAAAGCATAATTGTCCAAAAGGTAAAATCCTATGAAAACGTAAAATGAACATGAACCCTTGTCAAAGATTTTACTCAACTCTTTAGTTACTGAGGGAACCAGTGAGATACTAAAATACCTTCAAAGAGTATTTGTGGATCTAGGTATTTATAGTCAATTTAGTAAAGGAAAGTTAGGATAAGATTACTGAATTATTTACAAAATTGGTTATTGTGCTATAGGGTAGTAAGTCATAACTTTGGGATTACTTTTTTACCAGATGATTTTTTTTGCATCTCTGCTGGATAAAAACCTGCATGTTAATATTAACTTCACTAAACTGATATTTTAATGAATAATAAACAAGACCTTGGGTGGGTCCGGTTTTTCTATGTAACATTGAAAGGATATGTCACCTACCTTTTACCTTATTTCCAAGTTTCAGATATTTTTTCTTAACACAATTTAACTTTCAGAGAAATGCTTTTGAAAGAATGAGATACATGTGCGGTGGCTCAGTATATGTTAGTTTCTACTATCTCTAAAAATTTAGGACATGAAGGTCCTTATTCGTTGAATCTTAGACAAGTCAAGTAGGGTTCTTTTTCTCCTCTGATAATCCCTTTTCTTCCAATAATCTCTTTTGTTTTGTTTAAATCAGTTGAAGTTGGGATTTGTTTCTTTTGCTACAAGCACAGTCCTCACTGGTAGCAAATCGGAGCTCAGGGGAACAGCTATGTGAGTTCATTGCATTCCAGTATTTGACCCTGTTTAATGGATTGGTCTTATTAGAAACAAATCACTTTTTGTTTCAAAGACATCACTTTGGCCAGTAGTTCATAATGCAGAGGACTAATTAAATCCACATAGACATACTCGCACCTCGGCTATTCAGCTTCTCTCTAGAGAATGTGTATAGGAATTCTGTGTCCCAGTTTCTCCCAGCTGTGTAAGGGAGATGAAGAGAGTGCCTGTGAGCTAAGCTTTTGTATTGATATGTGTGCTAATTTTTGAATTCCAAGAGCATTTCCCTTTCCTTAAGGAAGCATACACATTTCTGTTGCTTCCTGGACTTGAATCCAAACACAGGAATGAGAAGCATTTCCCAAATTCTCTGTCAGAGATAGAAGGGGATCACAAGTCTTCAGTGTCTTTTATCATATTGGTGAGAATGCTTCCTTTCTCTCTCTCTCCCTTACTTCATAAGATGCCCGCCTCATAGCTCATTGTGCAGTTATCAAAGAGATGAAGATCATAAGGGAACAATTACCTACTCATGACAAGGAGTAGGGGGGAAGGCCTTACACTATTAAAAATGAGGGTAAACACTAACAATTGCTGAAAATGAATTGTGATAAGTTTATTAATGTCTACCCTCCACAAAGACCTGGAAGCTTCTGCAAACCGCTGAAATAGAGGATGCTAATTAGTTTCAATAGCATGATAAATTCCAGCACCAAAGTAACTCAAACTCTTCTCTTTAGACACAGCTATTCTGTTCACTGAAGCCTAGATGTGCGCTGTGTCAAAAGCACAGCTCCTGAGGCTACATTATAAGGCTAGGCCTTATTCCTTTGACCAGGCTGCTCTGTCAAGTCATTTGCAATCCATTTTCTTTTAATTGGAAACAAATTAGTACTGTCTGGAGAGAACAATGGGCACATTGAACCACCATCTTTCCGTGGAGCACACCACAAACAGTATGTGCAATTTTTTTTAACACTTCCCTTTTAGCTATAACTTTTGAGCCTCCTATTATTTTATGTGGCCTCTAGGGTTCCACTCTAAGCAAGCCATTAATGCTAATGTGAAAATCTTGCAAAGTTTGGAATAAATTAAGCACATGCTGTACCCGAATTATTTTACAGGTATTATCGCTTTGCTGGGTAGATTGTGAACAGGAAGCTAACTAAAAACTTTTCTAATCATCTGGTAGACATTAAGCTGAAAGGTTCTCTGTCTACATCCATTGCTTAAACTCTGTTTAGTAAACAGACTGCACACAGCTAACTGCTCTGACTTCTCTTTGATATGAGTGCATAAATAAAAGGCCACCACTGCTGTGTATATTTCCATTTATGAAGCTTATAACCACAGGGCTGTGCTATCATTAAATGTCTGTGCTGTGGAAGTGACTCTGCTGAGGATAAATGTCAATTAGTGCCCATGGGACAGAAGATGAGTCAACAACCTACTGTCTTCAAGAACATGATGATTACTTTACAGCTTCTCTAACTCAAAGGTTATTTTTAAAAGGAAGTTGGGGTTAGGTAAGAGATCAAAGCCTTCATTTACTTAAAGCTAAGCTCTTCAAGGGGTGGCCCTTGCACCCCTGGCATCAGAATTACCAAAAGTCCCTGTTAGATATTCAGGTTCTTATACCTAATCCTACCCTTGATCTTCTGAATGAGAATTATTGAGTGTCAGACCCCAGATTTTACATTCTTAAGCACCCTTAGGAAATTTAAAAAAAAAAAAAAATAGATAGAGATGTATTTTCTCAGCCTATTCTCCCTATACACATGCCTTTGAGTCTTACTTCATCTCTCAGACTTGCCCTTGGGGCAAGGAGGTGACTCCATAGTCATGTATAAGGCATATGTTGAAGGGTAGCTTTAAAATAAATGATTGTTAAGCCAGTTATGTCTATTAAACTAGAATTATCAAAGAGAAGTTAGTGAATCATTTAGAAAGAATGAAAAGGTTGATCTCACTTACTAGAGAGCAGTTGGATTATCCTACCCAGTAGTCCAAGTGAATTAACACCTTTTAGAGGGATGACATACTGTAGTAGTAATACTTGTGTAATTCTCATGAATGTTAATTGACAGCTTACTATGGCAGATATATGAAAATTTTGAAAGTGATGCCAAAAACTCGGCCTCTGTGCACTGCTGCCAAATCAAATCTTGGAGACAGAGTTTTGGGTGAAGTAGAAAAAAAATAGCTTTATTGCTTTGCTAGGAAAAGGGGGACACAGGGAGCTCCTGCCCTGAAAAACTATGTGTCCAAACCTGGGAAGATTTGATGAGGAGTTTTATAGTTCAACGGTGAGTTTGCTGATAAGATTAGGGTGTGCACAGGGCCTGCACTCCTCTAATCTGGTCTCAGGTAATCTTCTTGATGAGTTTTTCTGGTATGAAGAATGCTGACATCTTCCACTTGTTGGGTTTTAAATCTATAAAGACTTTAATGACATTGTTATGTGTATCCTTTGAGGTGGCACCAGGACCCTGCCCCAAGGCTGTACTATTTTTTCTTGGCTGCCCCACCCTTGTCTTTGTATCCCTTCCCTTCCCTGATTAGCAACTGCTCGAATCTGCCCTTTGGAACTCAGGGAAGGTCACGGAGGTTGGAGTCTGTTCCCTACAAACAAGAAATGGGGGACAGAAAGGCTTCCATGCCCAGGAACCCCACAGTGTCCTGCTTGGTTTCAAAAGTGTTATCTGAGTCAGACTGAAGCATGGATCGGCTTATAGACAAGGTTTTGGGAGCTGTCTAGGTTGCCCAGAGCAGAAGGGTGCCATGACCCTCAGATAACATGCTACACACCAGCTGTTGGTTTCCATTTCCAGAAGCTATATACTAGGAGCTACCTATCTCTACCTCTATGATCTGAATATTCTAGAAAACATTATTTCTTTTGATTTGGTCCCCATTTGAAATTTGTGTCACATCCTTATCATTATAGGCACAATATTTGCTCAGTAAAACTTACTTTGTCTGTGAAATTTCCCAAAAGGCTCATGTTTTGAGAGATGTCATTTTAACAGTCATTTTCTGTTTTATTTTAAAGTCAAGCCTATAAAAGAAATGTTCTTCAGCTACTACAGTAAAGTGAAATTATTTCTCAATGATCACCTAGGATACGTTTCTTAAAGACTACACATAGTTTGCATTATCTTGCATTACATTTATTAAAGCAGGACATTTTATAAGAAGATTTTTGACTTTAAACACACTCTTTTGATTTTCTGTCATATTTTCAGATACCTAGTTGATTATTCTGGAATATTAGTTCAATCTAGGCAGCTTTAATGACATTGGTTCAAATTTAGGTTTTAAATACTTAGGAATTTAATGTGACACTCTTAAGTGTAAGGATATGCATAAAATGGCAAAAATCTATGACCCACAAGGTTGACAAAGGACCTATTTCAATCAGCATAAGTTCTAATAAAACAGAAGAACAGTGACAAAACCAGTCTGTTTTAGAACGTGAGGCAAGAAGTTTTGCTTTAACTGCTTTTGTAGAACAGTTACTAAAAGAAAACCTTTTATGAACGATAAGGATGCTTTTATTTCTACTATCAACAAACAAAGGTTTGTTGAACTTGACTTTGGGACTCCTCCTTGGAGATAGTTGGAAAGTCTTTACTCCTCACCAATAGGTTTCCTATAAATCATGACAATGATTTCTAAATAACAGCATCAGTCATTGCAGAGATCATAAAGATGTATCCTGAATTCTCTTATCCCTATCTGGACCTAATCTGTGAATTAATGAATGCTACATGGATAAAGGAAGGAAATTTATTTGAATGAGAACTATCATGTTACTGCTATGAATTGAGCTCAACAAGAAATTATAATCAAGATTCAGAAAGTTCCATTTTATTTTCAAGAACATAAAAGTAAGTTATTTGGATGATGAGATTTTATATACATTTATGTAAATAAGTTTGTCCTAAAAAGTAATTCTGTCATTTCTTTTTGACAGAAATCCACACTGAAGTAAAACATTCTGTCTGGGAAGCAGATCCTTGTCATTAACAGGTTTTGAAATTATGAAGCAGAAGGACCACATAAGAAAGTGAGAATTGTAGGGAATGCCATTTTTCCTTATTGCCAATGAACTGACTTTGCCATGCAGAAGGATTATAGTGGTCTTAAGAATGACTCTCAAAAAAAAATTACATACTAAATTTGTATGAATCAACACAGTATGACAATTACAAAAATGGACAGAACTTTCATAAAGAGTTTTCCCTTGGGGCATTGTTCCCAATTCAAAAAAAGGAGGAGCGAAGCATCTAAATTATTGCCCTAACATTTAGTCCTGTTCTTCCTGTGTCACTATCACTTTACCTGAGGGAGCTCAGGATTGCAAGTTGCCCAACCCCTGCCCCATCAGCCTCCAGGATAGGAGCTGGCTCTCAGAATGTCTGGGGCCAGGTTTTCAAACACTGTTTTCTTTCCCAGGAGTCAAATAAATGCTGTCTTGTTGGGTCATATGCACTCCAGAAGGTAAATAGGACTCACAAAAGATCCTCCATTTTCTTTAGCTGTGATACTGTCTGCTTTCCCCAATTAAGTCAGTTCTAGTTCATGGGCAGAAGCTCTTAGACCCAAGACTGCATAGACACACACACACACACACCCCTAACTCACAAATGTCTTTCCTTTCTGACCCTTTCTTTCTTGACTCCCAGTTTATTGTTTCTGTCAAAAGGAGATAAGCCTATGGTTGTCAAGATTCCTTCCTGAAAGAGATCCTGTTTTGGACTCATTAAATAAATTGTGACTTTGAAAAAATAGAAGGCAGAGGGAAGAGTATTTTTGTTTCTCCCTTCCTCCAGAAAATGGTTTGCATTAGTAGAGCATTTAATAAAACTGCTTTGGTCAAGGTTGTATGTGAGTTTTAAAGACTATATCTTTCATGTGATTTGTATGAAAAGCCACTTTTGTATTACACTTCCTCCTGGAGCTCAGACTCCTCATTATCATTAAATCACAGGACAGCCTCCTAACAAGTCTGAAATTTAATTAAAAACACAACTGCTTCCTTCTGAGCTCTGAAGTCCTGCTCTTTTCTTCTATATCTGATAGTGCCTCTATTAGATGCTAGCCTATTTCAATTATTTTCAAGCATTTCACTTCTTGATGTACAAGTCTGAATCCATCAACAACAACAAAAAGAAAAATTAAGAATTTACTATGTTCCAAAAAAAAAATATGTTTATGAATATACTACTTTGAAGATTCTACTAGCTGAAGAGAGAGAAATGGGATATAAAATACTGAATTGATCTCAAGAATATTAAGATTAAATAAACAATGAAATATTTAAGGGATAAACTATGAGATTTTATTTCCTCTAAAAGCAATAGAATTTTGGAGATTTTAGAAATTTGTTGGGTTTCAAAAAGTCTATGGGATTAAACTGAATTTTGAGATGTTAAGATTTGAATGCATGGAAACTATAAGCCAATGCCTAAATAAATAAAACATATATTATAGGTTGCATGACAAGCAATTGTTGGAGTCTGCCTGCAAAGGAGGGCTGCATGGGAGAGACAGGGAACTACTCTGATTAGGCACTATTGGTCTAGTTTCTGATGACTTGAAAGCCCCTCTGACAGTTATCTCCTGCAGAAAGCAAGTGCCATGCCAGAGGAGCCCAAGAAATGTATTCAGGGCAATGTCTCTGAAAGACAAAGCGGGAGATAGAGCAGGAGTCGGCAAGACCTCTAGGCCATTGCAGATCTGAAACACTTGAAAAAAGAGGGGGAAGGAAGGAGGGGTGGTTAGAAATGGTTTCTGACTGCAGTGCACCTCTGAGAAAGTCCCAGCCAGCCCTCTGGGGCCTCTGACACAAAGCTTGCATATAGAAGAGCCTGCCTTGGGCAGAAATGGCCAGGCCCAGTGCTGCCACCAGGCTCAGTCACAGTCTGGGAGCTGTCTGGGCAGAGCACAGCCTCAGCTCTAAAGCTGGGACAGATCCTGAAGGCACCCACAGCAGCAGGCGCTCAGCTGGCTGTTCTACTCAGTTGCAAGTTCCCCTTTGAAGGGAAATCTGAGTGTTGCGCCCCCCGTGGCTGCCAGCAAATTTAATCTCTGCCCTGTGGTATTAAAAGGCCCTGCACACTGGCTCCAACTTACTTACCCAGATCCTGACACACTAATCTCTCCCTTCACAAGTGTATTTTAAAAGGCTCTTTGTTCTTATGGCTCTGGACAGGGTCTTTTGTACATAACTGCCAGAGGTCAACCAAAAATTCTAAAAAAGAAACTTATTGACTCAAAAATACAAAAATTATAACATTGGTTTGGCATTAACAAGTATTTCATTACCTGTCGACTTTACAGGCACTTTTGTTGACTCTAGTGTTGAATTTAGTATCTCTGAAGATATCACTGTGTGTTCCTATATATATGCTATATAGTTCATAGGTTAGAATTTTCTCATTCTTTAAAGTTTTTCAGAAAATGGGCAATGATTGATGAGAAGTCAGAATCAACTTTAAGCAGTTACTTATAGCCAATTCAGTTCAAAGTCAAATTTAACAGTTAAAAGTTATGTTTAATGTGGAATTGGGGTGCATTTTAACGTGCCTTATATATTGAGCAGTGGGGTTTCCAATAGACCTGGGGATAGAATATACTACCGTGTCTTCAGTTCTGCCAAGATGCTTCTGGGACAGGTGGGTGGCTGCATGGCATTATTTCCATGCATTTACTTTCTCTAACTAGAGTAATGACTCTTTTATTTTATATATTGGGATTGGTAATACGTATTTAAAACAAAAGGCACCAAGCACTGTTTTAGAGGTTGAGAATATAGCAGTAAACTGTAAAACAGTTAAAAAGAAAAAGAAAAGGAAAAGAAAGAAAGAGAAAGAAATTTGTGCCTTCAAGTAGCTTTCCTTATGGGAGGGTTATCGGCTACAAATAAATAAACCAGTATAATAGTACATTAGACAGTGATAAATATGACAGAGAGAAATAAAGCATGAGGGAGGGAGAGAAGGTATGCTATTTTAAACAGAGAGGTCAGGGTCAGGGAAGGACTCACTGAAGGGGATGGAGTAATGAGATAATCATGTGTTAGGAAAAAGATCGAGTTGAGTTTTGAGCATGTTATAGTGAGATTCTGTGTAAATCCAAGAGGAGATGTATGTAAGGTCATTGAATTTACTTGCTTGGAGTTCAGGGCAAGGTCTAGGCTAAAGATATAAACTGGAGAGTCATGTATATGATACTGAAAGCTATTCATTCAATCAACAAATGTATTGATATATTGAATACCAACTACGTGCTGGGCAACTGCTCTATGTAGGCACTCAGGCTGTATGGCAGTGAACAAAACAAACAAAATTCCTTCCACATGAAACTGATTATTAAATTAGGGATGGGAGAAGACAATAAAATATGTAAGTATATTAAATAGTGTGATGATTAATATATGTGTCAAATTAGCTGAGCAATGACATCCAGATATTTCGTCAAACACTCTGAATGTTTCCGTGAGGGTATTTTTGGATGAAGTTAACAGTTAAATCAGTGGACTTTGAATAAAGCAGATTGCCCTCCATCATGTGGGTGGGCCTCCAGCAATCAGTGAAAGACTTAAATAGAACAAAAGGCTGACATCCCAGAGCAGGAAGGAATTCAGCAGATGGCCTTTGGACTTGAGCTGCAGTATTGGTTCTTCCCTAGATCTCCAGCCTGGCAGCCCACCCTGAAGATTTTTAACTTGCCAGCCTCCATACTTGCATGAGCCAATCCCTTAAGATAAATCTCTCTCTCTAGAAATGTACATATCCTGTTGGTTCTGTTTCACTGGAGAGCCCTAATACAGACAGTGATAAGGAAGAAAAATTAAAACTAAGAAGAGGTACAGTGAATGTGTGAGTTGCATATAAGTGTTGAGGACAGAAAGGACCTCACCATAAAGATGACATTTGTAAAGCCCTGAAAGAAATGCTGCCTTCTTAGAGATAAGATCAGATCCCCTAGGGAAATGGCTGGCCAAACTTTTTCTGTAAAGGACAAGATAGGGAATATTTTTGACTTTATGGGCCATTGGTCTCTGTCACAACTATACAGTTCGTGGTAGTAGCACAAAAGCAGCCGTAGACAAAATGACTGTGTTCCAATAAATTTTTATTTACTGCAACAGTCAAAAAAAGGAAAAAAAAGAAAGAAAAAGAAAAAAATAAATAGCGTAAAAATCTCTTACTCTTGAATAATTCTTCTCTCTGGTCATGCTAATTTCCTAAATTCCCTTCAGACAAGGAAAGGAAGTCACCTTAAGCTTAAATGCTTTGGAATCAAACATTTTCTTTTCCTGAAATTTAGTTGGTTGGGACTAGCTGAACCTGATTTCCCAGTCTTAGTGTCCCCATCCATAAAAAAATCCATTAGTTCTTGTGAATTTTTAGTGAGATTAATTTATGAAAATGACTTAGCCCAACGTCCAATACACAGTGAGCACACTGGTAGAACGTGGCCAAAGTCAGTCCAAAGCCTGTGGTATTTCTCCCACTAAAAGTATACCAAGTATTACAAACTCAAAATGTACTAAGTCTATCTCACCATCATCCCCCCAAATCAATGCCTTTCCCGATTTGTAGGCAGAATAGTACCCCTCCCCCCACCACACACACACACTCCTCAAGATACATCCTAATCCATGGAGTGAATGTGTGAATATGATATGGTATATAGCAAAAGGGGAAGTAAGCTAACAGATGGAATTAAGGTTGCTAATCAGCTGACCTTACAATAGGATAAGCCTGGGTTATCTGAGTGGATGTAATACAATCAAGTAGATTCTTAAAAGTAAAAGAGGGAGGAAGAAGAGAATCAGAGGAGTGAAATTGTGAGGCAGACTTGACCATACCTTGCTGGCTCTGAAGATGCAGGAAGGGGGCCATGAGCCAAAGAAAACAGACAGCCTCTACAAACTAATTTAAAAGGCAAGGGAAAGCATTTCCCTCTGAGGTTCCAGATAGGAACACAACTCTTCTGACACTTGATTTTAGCTCAGCAAGATCATGTTGGACTTGTGACCTTGACCTTCAGAACTGTGGGATAAATTGGTATTGTTTAAAGCTACCACGTTTGTGGTAATTTGTTACAGCAGCAATGGGAAACTAATACCCTGACTTTCCTATTGCTGCTCATTACTTCTCTAGAATGCAAGGAGTAAGACAGATCAACAAGGAGAGGATACCCTTGTTTCTCCTTTCATATCTAGTGAGTTTCTTGAGTATAACATTCCATTACCTACCAAAGGAAGTTCCAAAATCTCTTGGCTAGATTCTCCACTCTTATTCCTGATGGTTTATCTGCCTGGAATTTCTCTTCCCCTCCTCTCCTCCACTCACCCATCTCTCTTTAAGACTACATATTAAAAACCAGCTCTTATGTGAAGCTCTTCTAAATTTCTCCATCCTCACCTTCATTTCTAATATAAATATATCCACTCCCATGGCATATTCCCACTAGTATAATAACAACTTGCTAAATAAGTGTTGGATGAATGAATGCCAAATTTCCTGGAAAATGTTTTAAAGTTGTGTTTCCAAATCTTTCAAACTAGCTGTTGCAAGATTCAGGGCTTTCCGATAAAAGCCTTGCACAACTATCATAATGATTACTCATGGGCTTTTCCAGCTTGCATTTGATCTAAAGAAATTATAAGACAAGGTGCTTCTCAGCATCATCCGTTCTGTAAGTGCTTAGATTTAGGCTTGACTCAATACTGTAGTTTAAAAGCTTAAATATTATTCATTTTAATACACTCACAAATAAAAACTAATGTGGCAAAAAGAAGGCCGATATAATGATATACTTGAAATAAGATTCAGGATTAAATTCCAGAACCATCAGAGTGGTGGTGAGAGTGGTTGAGAAAATGAACTAAATAATCAAAGCAAGCAAAATGTTGGGATCAATCTCTGCAGAGGCCCATTTCATCATGGTAGCAACTAAAAGGACTTTCTTGCCCACCCCGTTAGTAAAACTATACCTCACAGGATGTTTAACAGAAATTCAATTATCATGACTGAGTTTGAATTTGTAGACATTTCCTTTTGTTGCTGCTAATAAGCTGAGATGTTAATTTGTGTACTTCAATATATTTAGCTTCAGTGTGAGATGATGTAGAATTTCCTGGATTTAGACATCTGAGAGGAGGCATAATTTAGAGTAAATCGAATCACAGGACAGCTTAAAAGATTGGCTAGGGTTACTGTTTAGGGAGCTGAGATTATGCTGCTAATGGCAGATGCCATGCATTTGTCACACCCCTTTGCTCGGGGCACTGGCCCACCTACCTTGCTGTACTACTGGGAAGAGGCAGTAGTTATCCATCATTTCCTTAATTAGTTGATAATTAGAAAAGCCATAGGACAAATACATTGTTTAATTCCAGGAGCAGAAAATGGCAACTAAGAAGTGTCTGTTCTCTTTCCTCATCAGGGTTTGTCTTCTGGAACTCCTCTTCATTTGCTCTTTCTATATTTGGATGTAATACCCCAGCAGCGCTAATGAGTAAGTGAACATTAGATCTCACCCTTCCTTAGCCAAACCTTTCCCTAATAAATGTAGCCAGTTTATTCTTCAAGTCATCATTATCATAACTTCCATCATCATCATCATCATCATCATTGCCATCATTGTGATTTACAGAATACTTACTATATGCCAGAAACTGTTCTTGAAGTTAGCTGAAGTCTGAATGATTTATACTGACAAGATATAGATAGTGAACTGTAAAGAGGACAGTCTGGGAGCAAACCAGACGAGTGACAGGCTCAGCGACATGCTACCTGGGTTAGATCCTGATTTTACCTCTTACTATTAGTTTACATTGGGAAATTACTGAACTTCTCAGTGACTCGGGTTTCTCAGCTGTACAATGGAAGGAGGAATGGAGCTTACATCATAGGCTTAATGTGAAATTAAAAGAAGAATTAAATACTTAGTGTGTTTAGCACATATTATATAAGAGATTAATAATATTCTTATTGTTATGGGTGGGGACAAAGCCTTACTTATTTTTGTCTCTAAAACCTAAAAGTTTCCTTACATTATGAGAGATATTCAACACTTTTAAATGGAAGGAAGGAATAACTTGTAAATGCTCAATAGATATCAGTTGATTACTGTGGTAGGCTGACTAATGGCTCTCCAAAGATGTCCATATCCTAATCCCTGGAACCTGTGACTATGTCACCTTACATGGTAAAAGGGACTTTGTAGATATGAGTAAGTTTAGAAACTTGTGATGAGAGCATCTTGTATAATTCAGTTGGACTCAGAGTAATCACAAGGGCCTTTGTAAGAGGGAGGCAGGAGGATCACAGAGAGACATGATGACAGAATCTGAGGTTGGAATGATGAGCTTTGGAGATGAAGGAACGTCTCTCCATGAACCAAGGAAAGTGGGCAACCTCTAGATGCTGGAAAAGGCAAGAAAATGGATTCTCTCCTGGAACTTCTAGAAGGAATACAGTCCTGCCCACATGTTAATTTTAGAATTTCTGACCTCCAGAATTGTATGATAATATATTTGTATTGTTTTAAGCCATGAAGTTTGTGGTAATTTGTTACAGTCGCAATAGGAAACTAGTGCAATTTGATTTTAGATGTCATGTGACGATAAGGAATGAAGGACCACTCGTTGCAACTCTTTGTGGTACTATTGGTCCTCTCATGCATCTTCTGGCCCAGCTCACTGCAAGTAGAACCACTCATGAAAGCCTTTTTATTTAATCTCTGTTTTTTGGCCTGGAAGATAATATGTGTTGCTGCATCTTGCCTTTTTGATAGCTGTTTATATACACGTGATCTTACTTCTTTAACAATTTATGATGATATTTGAATTTGAGTCTTTATAGCCTTCAAAGAGAGTGTTCATTTTGGGAACAAAGGTGCTAGGGTAAATGTGGGTGGGGAGGGTTGGGCAAATCTTCAGAGCTTGGGTTGACAGAAGCCTCAGGGAAGGAAATTTGCTATGAAAGACAAAAGGGAATTTACAGAAAAATTTCACTCAGCTGGTAACAAGTTCTGCTTAAGAGTAAGTTGCAATTAGTCGGCATTTGATAACTGGGCTCCACCCTTCAACATGACTTGGGAACTGGGAGGGGCCTGATTGGCAGGATGCCTAACTGAATTGAAAGTATTACCTTAAAAACATCCTTCAAGAAAGTTTTTTCATTGGGAAGACAAATATTGCATCTAGATGTGTCTTTAGACTGAATCACTGAACAGCCTGACATGGTCTGTTTCAACACAGATCCGACAAACATCAGACCTCTTTTTGACTTTAAGCATCTCTCATGGCTGATGGAAATGGTCTCTAGGACCAAGGACAGTAGGATAAGGGTCATCTGTGTACCCTGTGAGCTCAATTCCTAGCATGCTTTTCCCCCAACCACTTATGACAACAACCACAAATTCAAAAAAATTCCCATAACTTTCCCATTACTTGCCGTCTAGCTACCTGTGGACTTCCCCTCCTCTTTCATACCAACTACAGTGGTTGGAGAAGCAACGGCTTCACATATTGTACTGGCAATGTAAAGAGAGCAGGATCCATTTTAAATGGCAAGTCCTGCAGTTTCAGCGGCAACTAGAACATTGACAACCCAAAAGAAAGAGTTAAACACAACAATATAATTAACATTCTTGTTTAAAGTCAAAGAGGGACTTCCCTGGTGGTCCAGTGCTTAAGACTCCACGCTCCCATTGCAGGGGGCATGGGTTAAATCCCTCGTCGGGGAATTAAGGTCCCCCATGCTGCACGGCACCGCTGAAAAAAAAGAAAAGAAAAAGTCAGAGAAACTGAGGCTTAAAGAGGTCTGGAAACCCAGAGCTTCTGGGTGTTAAGTCAGCATTCAAATTCTCACTGATCTGATTCCTGAACGTAGTCTAATAGCCTAGTCTCAGTGATTCCCTTCTCTGGTGGCACTTAATGGAGAAGGAACTGGATGTATAATAGATGATGGTAGCAGTGGCGGGAGAAGAGGTGTTTGAAGGACACCACACAGAACTCTCTAGATGGCTGGAACAGCAGTGCCTTCCACTGACCCATCTTTGTATTCTAGTTATGAAACCAAGCAGGACCCTGTGGGGTTTCCAGGTACGGAAGACATTTTTGGTCCTCCATTTCTCGTAGGCAAGACCCCAGCCTCCATGACCTTCCCTGAGTTCCAAAGGGCAGATTTGAACAGTTGCTAATCAAGGGAGGAACAGCCAAGAAACCACCTGAGACAAAATTAAAGGGACCAGAGAAGCTCATCAAGGTTAGGAGACCCAAACCATCTGAGACCCTGCACACACCCTCATCTTGTCAGCAGCCCCACCCTTGAGCTATTGCTATAAAATTCATCATCAAATCCTCCTAGGTTGTGACACATAATTTTTTGAGGCAGGAGCCCGCTGTAGTCCTCTTTGCCTGGCAAAGCAATAAAGCTATCCTGTTCTACTTCACCCAAAACTATTTCAAAATTTGATTCTGCACCAGTGTACAGAGAAGCTGAGCTTTCAGCATCAGTTACACTACATCAGTAGCCTTTCTATTAAATCTTATAAATCTTTATTTTATTTTAAGTGACAAGGAATTCAGACTTTTTTTGGTGCTCATGAAAAATGAACATCAAACTCCATGGGCCACAGAGGAAGGAGGACTGAGTCGTTTACTTGCGTTGGGACCCATTTGCTACAGCCAAGTGGAATTAAAAATATGGAAACTCACTTTCAAGCGGAGACCTATCAAACATGCTCAGACCCAGGCTGTGTTGGTAAAATGGTCTATTTACTAGAGGAATAAAACAGTTTGAAATTCCGTGATACAAGCTGAATCAAGTGCTGTATCTGGGGAACAGTGAACTTCGTGAGGAAGAAGAAACAACTAGCTTCAGGCTCAGAGCTGGATTTGAAAGTCTGCTTTGTCCCTTGGTAGCTTTGGGACATGAAACAAGTTATTTGTTTTAACTTTGCTCAGTTTCCTCATCACAGTGCACAGTTTTATTGTGAGGAGTAGAAAGAAAGCATGGGTATAGGCACTTTAGCACAGAGACTAGTACAGGGTAAGAACTAAGGAAATGGCAGCTAACATCGCTAGCAGCCGCCAGCATGTGTACAGGGTTCTGGAAGATGCTGCAGCCATGCTCTACCTTCAGGGCTTGGTCCTTTGCCTCCAGCTGTCCTGCTTGGAGCTCACTTAGTGCTTAGAACTGTGTTGGAAGCTCCACCCGCACTTCCATTACCACTATTTCACAAAAGCTTGGAGGACCTCAGAGAGTGTCAATTTTACACCTTTTTGAAACTCTAGATTCACTTAAAAACTGAAAACCAGGAGAAGTCACATACACATGTAAGCTGCAAACCCCAATCCACCTGTCTACAGTGTAATTACAGGAGCAGATCGATGCGGCCTTAATTGTGTAGCTGCTGCCCCTGGGCTCTGAGAACACAGTTCACAAATGGAAAGCTGCAAATGTTACATCTGGTCCTTTCCCCCCAGTATCTCACCTTACTTCTTTGAAAAGATTACATCTAATTTTAAGACATAAATTACTTGGACAGGAACTAAAATGCATTTTACAATACAGTAGTGAAAAAATAATGAACTTAGCTTAGTCCCAATACACCTAAGGCTTACTGCATGCATTATGTCAAACTCATAAAGTATCACATTTATAGCATCGCTGCAACAGTCAGCTCCCAGAATCTGAGTGAGGGAGTACCACCAGTACTTCAGAGGAGCACACTTCAATATGAAGGAAAAGACATAAAAATTCAATGGCCTTTGTTTCATATGTCACATTATATATATACACATTTAAAAACAGAAATTTTACCTTCTTAGGAGACAATTACTTCTACTAATATTATCATGAATTACAACAAATTATTGATTCCTTATGTATATTATATCCAGAGAAGGAGATTCTCTTCTTTCTGATGTAAAAAGTTTTATCAAATAATAATTTATAATATTCAGTTGAATAAACATCAACATAGATGATTTTTTTCACTTTATAAACTCAGGTATATTAAACCAATTCCTTTCTTTGTTGTTGTTGTTTTTTTTAATGTTTTATTGCCTGTTGTGTAGGCAATATGTATGCCAAGAGCTAAATAAAAAAATGTAGAGAAAAAAACATAATTAAGCAGCATTGAGGAAGAGTGGATGATGTGACTGAAGAGCAACTTAGTTTATCCCTACACTCCCTGATATGACCATTTAATTCAGTTTAAAATGTTTTTCAGAAGAGTCCTTGTATGATATGGGAAGCAGTCTTAATCTGTCCAAAATCTGTATTTCAATGACTCATCATTGACACTGCTCTCTTATCTCTTTTAATGCAAGTAATAGAGGGGATTAAAACTAACATTTAAGTAAAGTAATAAATCCTCAGCTATCTTGAGAAACAAATGTGAAGAGTTCAGAAGAGTTAAGATTAGACCAGATCTGACCAGGTAAAATAAGATACTTATCTAGATATAGTAACTATATCGAAATTGAAACTTCATGGGACTACTGTAATTCTTTTTATACTGATGGGTATACCACTAAATGAGTAAAAACTAGACAATAATTCAATCCAATGAACATTTATTCACCACTTGCTATATGACAGGTCCAAGGAATACACTGGAAATCAATAGAAGCAACACAATCAAGAAAGAGATCTGGGTGATCAATGTGAAAAATAGGATGATATAATATATTTGGTTTCAGGTAGTCTGGGTGTCTAGTAATATTTTAAGTTTTATAGAAATCTATAATAAGATAGTTTGTCTTGCAGTCTTCTAGTTTAGTAGGTAAAACAAGACATATCTTTTTTTTTTTTTTAATCAGCGAACAAGGCAAAAAGTACATTCAAAATGATTGTCATACTAATAAGATCTGAAAAAGTACCTGGTTAGGTGCAGAAAATGGAATAAAAATTGACCCAGCACAGGAATAATAAGCTTCAGGATTCTGAGAAAGCCACATATCTAATATTGCACTTAAATTTTGGGAGGAATGTAATTTCAAAATGTTATAGGACTGGGCTTAAGCAAGTAGCCATACCCAGTGAGGAAATTCTTTGCTCTCATATAGTCACATCTTTTTCTCCAAGTGAATTACAGCTAATGTTTAGAGTAGTCTCTAAATCCCCAACAGAGTTATCAAAGCAGACGAATTACATTTCCTTGATGTCTGCTATTAACAGATTGTCCAGCGATAGGACTGCAGTATCCTTTTTCACCAGACATGAAAAAACTCTCTTGCAAGCTGGATCCAGATAAAATAATAATACTAATAATATCTTCTGCATCTCATTACTTTCCATGCTGTTTTATTTGTTATCTAGTTCCAGTGACGGCAACCACACACAAAATGCACTTGAAATGAATAACAGGTATAGCATGCTTATCCCATGCAAAGTGGACCAGAAGTGCTGGAATTTATTGCTCTGACTTTAATAGAGAATTCTTTACATAATGTTACATGAAGTAGCAGAGCTAGACTATACAGTAATTGGAAGAAGGATTCATGGAAAAATAAACTCTCCTGATGTTATATATTAGATTCCCACAGTGGTTTGGGGGCATGTCTGATGATCTTAATTCATTTAGTGTGCTGGTACGCTCCTTCTCTTAGGCTTACATCTTCTCAATGTACATGGGCTATGCTGCTGGCTCAGACATTAAAAAGAAGCTTTGTAAAATGTTTCTTACAAAAATAAATAACTTGAGTATCCAGATATATAAGAGCTTAATTCTCAAGATCCGGCATGTTTAAGATTCACATTCTTTGGGCTTTCAATCTGAAGCAGAGAAGAAAACACTCTTGTATGGTTGAGATTTCTAAATGTATTACCAATGAGTAGTGCAGAACGGCTTTTCTTTACCTGCTGATCACTTCCTTTAGAATTAGTGCAAGGCAACAAGATGACTCAAAACAACAGCCATTCAAATTACAGACATACCTCAGAGATACTGCCCGTTGGATTCCAGACCACCACAATAAAACGAATATTGCAATAAAGCAAGTCACAGGAAAGTTTTGGTTTCCCAGTACATACAAAAGTTATGTTTACACTATACTGTAGTCTATTAAGTGTGCCATAGCATTATGTCTAAAAAAACAGTGTACATACATTAATTGAAAAATACTTTGTTGCTAAAAAATGCTAGAGCCTTCAGTGAGTTGTAATCTTTTTGCTGGTGGAGAGTCCTGTCTTGACACTGGTGACTGCTGATTGATGGGGGTGGTAGTTTCTGAAGGTTGGGGTCGCTGCGGCCATTTCTTAAAATAAGACAATGAAGTTTGCCACATCAACTGACTTCCTTTCAGGAATGATTTCCCTGTAGCATGCAATGCTGTTGAATACCATTTTACGCACAGTAGAACTTCTTTCAAAATCGGAGTCAATCCTCTCAAACCCTGCTGCTAGGTTATCAAACTAAATTTACATGATATTCTAAATCCTGTGTTGTCATTTCAGCAATCTTCACAGCGTCTTCACCAACAGCAGATTCAATCTCAAGAAATCACTTTCTTTGTTTATCCATAAGAAGTACCTCCTCGTCCATTAAATTTTTGTCATGAGATTGCAACAATTCAGTCATGTCTTCAAGCTCCACTTCCAATTCTAGTTCTCTTGTTCTTTCCACTACAGGTGCAGTTACAATGAAGTCTTGAACTCCTCAAAATCACCCATAGGGTTGTAGTCTACTTTTTCCATA
The DNA here is from genome assembly GCF_003031525.2 of Neophocaena asiaeorientalis asiaeorientalis. Lineage (NCBI taxonomy): Eukaryota > Metazoa > Chordata > Mammalia > Artiodactyla > Phocoenidae > Neophocaena > Neophocaena asiaeorientalis. The sequence goes on along the minus strand of NW_020185338.1, from coordinate 6,622,897 downwards.
CTCTCGTCAACCTTGCTATTTTGACCTCTTCCCATGAATCATGAATATTCCTGGTGACATCTAAATGGTGAATCGTTTCCAGGAGGTTTTCAAGTTACTTTGCCCAGACCCATCAGAGGAATCACTATTATGGCAGCTATAGCCTTATGAAATACATTTCTTAAAAAGTAAGACTTGAAAGTCAAAATGACTCCCTGATTCATGGGTTACAGAATAGATGTTGTGTTAGGAGGCAAGAGAAATAACATTCATCTCATTGTACATCTCCATCAGAGCTCTTGAGTGATCAGGTGCATTGTCAGTGAACAGTAATATTTGGAAAGGAATCTTTTTTTCTGAGCAGTAGGGCTTAACAGTGGGCTTAAAATATTCACTCAACCATGCTGTAAACAGATGTGCTGTCATCCAGGCTTTCCATTTATAGCATACAGGCAGAGTACATTGAGCATAATTCATAAGGGCCCTAGGATGTTCAAAATGGTAAATGAGTATTGGCTTCTACTTAAAGTTACCAGCTGCATTAGCCCCTAACAAGAGAGTTGGCCTTTCCTTTGAAGTTTTGAAGCCAGGCATTGACTTCTCCTCTCCAGCTATGGAAGTCCTAGATGGCATCTCCTTCCAATATAAGGCTGCTTTGTCTACCCTGAAAACCTGTTATTTAGTGTAGCCACCTTCATTCATTATCTTAGCTAGATATTCTGGATAACTTACTGTAGCTTCTACAGCAGCACTTGCTGCTTTTACCTTACACTTCTATGTTATGGATATGGCTTCTTCCCTAAACCTTACAAACCAGCCTCTACTGCATCCAGATGTTTCTTCTGTAGCTTCTTCACCTCTCTCAGCCTTTGTTGAGTTGAAGACAGTTAGGGCCTTCCTCTGAATTAGGTTTTGCCTTAAGGGAATGTTGTGGCTGGTCTGATCTTCTATCCAGGCCACTAAAATATTCTCCAGATCAGCAATAGGGCTGTTTAACTTTTTTTTATCATTCGTGTGTTCACTGAAGTAGCACTTTCAATTTCCTTCAAGAACTGTTCCTTTTCATTCACATCTTGACTAACTGTTTGGTGCAAGAGACCTAGCTTTCAGCCTATTTCAGCTTTCAACATCCCCTCCTCACTAAGCTTAATCATTTCTAGCTTTTGATTTAAAGTAAGATACATGAGACTCTTCCTTTCACCTGAACACCTGGAGTGCTACAAATTAGCCTAACTTCAATATTGTTTGTCTCAGGAAATAGGGAGGCTCAAGGAGAGAGAGAGAGGTGGGGGAATGGCTGGTAGGGGCAACAGTCAGAACACATACAACATTTATCAATTAAGTTCACGGTCTTATATGGGTGTGGTTCGTGGCACTCCGCCCAAAATTACAATAGTAACATCAAAGGTCTCTGTTCACAGATAATCATAACAAATATACTAATAATGAAAAAGTTTGAAATATTGCAAGAATTACCAAAATGTGACCCAGAGACAGAAAGTGAGCAAATGCTCTTGGAAAAACTGGCACATACACTTACTCGACACAAGATTGCCACAAACCTTCAACTTGTAAAAAAAAAAAAAAAAAAATGATCTTCAAAGTGTAATAAAAGGAAGCACAATAAAATGAGGTGTGCCTGTAAACAAAATTTCCAGTATTTGAAATGGTGCCGATCTAAGGCCATGGTTCATGTTTTCAGGCTAAATGTTTTCTGCTGTTTTTTCCAAGTCCAGTTAGGGAGTGGTGTTTCCATGACATCAGAAAAAGCCCCAGAGAAGACAAGAATGCCATTTCAAGGTTGGATTTTGTCCTGACATATCAAGAGTTGTTCATTTGCAGCTTTTAATTTCCCTGAGTGGATCAAACCAATGCTGCTAATAAACAAGTCTAGACGATAATCTGAATTAAAAAAAAAAAATTGTACTCCTTTCTCAGGTTTTAAACTTTTGTTTCTATGTTTGGGGTTTATAGAGCCAGCCTTTTACTCTGTGGATAAATAAACCAGTGGGGAAGTTTCTTTTAGGGTGGCACACAAAAGGGAAGGCAAAAGTGAGAATGCATTTATTTGATATTTATACCTCCACTGGCCCTGGACAAAACTAAGAAGCAAATATAATCTGCTGTCCATCCATCATCCAGCCTTCTCCTCTTGCCCTGTGCTTCAGGTTGAAACACATTTTCTTACTTGTTTTCTCTCTCTTCTCTCTGTCCCAAACCTGTTGTTCTGTAATATAAACTTGATCAAGTCATTTGAAGGCAGGGAACTTACCTTAAACCCTTTGTTCTGGAATTAAGCCACGATGGCCATAATCAACTTAACCATATCAAGGGACTACATTAGAAACTAATTAGAGAAGAGTTTAAGTTAGCTGGATAAACTGTGTGTCTTATTGTATTTCTGGGTTAGGAATTTTTTTAAAAAGAGAACAAATTTTGAATGATAAAATGTTGATCTAACTCCCAGAGCATGAGATAATTGCCCATATACTTATAAAGGAGACCACTCTATTTTCAGAGCAACAGATTTTAAATATCAGTGACTGACTCCACCAAAATGTGGGTTCAGTGTGGTAGTTTCTCTTCAAGATAAAAGTGGCCAAGCTTATATGTTTGTAAAGGTCATTCTGTGTGCTTTTATATCTGTCATACATATGTAGAGCATGTTCTCAGGTTTACACTTGCCCTTTAACTCCCAGTACAGGAAATCTGCTGCCAGGAAAGACTTGTAAAATGTTTATGACATTTAAATCATGCTCAAGATTTCTTACTCAGGAAGAGTACGCTATAAAATTTGCATATGGTGTCCAGCATTTAGACTCAAAGTCCTGTATCTGGCCTTCCACAACCTTGGTTATATAGCTGCTTCATCCTCTAGCCATTTGATTATATTTGCAACGTTTCTTTTTGTTACTGAACATCACATTGGTTGGGTTATTTATTTATTTTTTTGCGGTACGGGGGCCTCTCACTGTTGTGGCCTCTCCCGTTGCGGAGCACAGGCTCCGGACGCGCAGGCTCAGCGGCCATGGCTCACGGGCCCAGCCGCTCCGCGGCATGTGGGATCTTCCCGGACTGGGGCACGAACCCGTGTCCCCTGCATCGGCAGGCGGACTTTCAACCACTGCGCCACCAGGGAAACCCGGTTGGGCTACTTTTGCTCTCTGTTCTTAACGAAGTTAATTATAAATTATATCAGCATCTCATGTTGTTCAAGCCAATTGTGGCATTATGATGTATAGAGGACTTTCTACTGTGCAATATGAAAAGTTTTAACTTGTATTGCTTGGAGCTGCAAACTTAGCTTCTAGAAGAAACCATATGAAATATCACATGAACAAGGTCACACTGAGCACATCACAAATGCGATTCATGGAGATCCACCTTTGGTTCCTGATTGTCATAGCATTCATGAAGCACATTTATACTTGGTTGTAAACAACACCTGTTTAACATGATATCTACAACACAGGTGAACACAAACCTAACCAACATATTCCTCTAAAAGGTGTTTTAAAAAAGCTTTTAGGTTTTAATATGTATATTCATTTTCTTTGAAAATAAGTTGGTGAAATATGTACACAATTTTCAGAAACAGGGAACCCTGGGAAGGAATTTCAACAAATTATTTTGCAGCATAAACGTGATGGTGATAAATAGTTAACCTCAAATGTTACACGAGCAGGGATGTGGTGTGGAACAAGTGGTAAAAGGGAATTGGCTTTCCCTGAGAAAATTCCCCCAAATTGTCCCCTTTCAATGGTGGTTATGTCTATGATAAGGGAAAAAAGCTCAAGGGTAGCAGAGTGAAAGGTGAAGAGGCAGGGCTCTGAGTCAGAGCCACCAAGAGGAGTGGCTTCTTGTGTACTTGCTTCACCATCCACCAGCGGGTCCATCCCCACCTCTCCATGTTGGCTGGGCTGGCTGAGCTCACTGCTGCTGATGGCAGACTCTGGGTGATGATACAAGGCAGCTTCTCAGGTCTCTACTGTTACAAAATTGAGGATTTAAAAAAAAATCATCTCATCTAGAATAGGGTTGAAATTTTTTTTGCCCTTCTGGACTCCATTCGATTATTTGTAAATGTTAAATAAAAGCAGCTATATATCAAGTATCTGCTGTCTGCCAGGATAATGGCAGACTGACTAGAAAGATTTAAAAAAGGTAATATGAGAGTAGGAGGGTTTACCCTCAAAGATCACAAACATCCAATACGCATGTGCAAATTCAAGTAGGCACTACAATAATTCCAGAGAAATCATAAGGATGTACACAATGAATTTCCAAAGAAGTGTATGAAATAGCGCTACGAATTGAGGAGAAGATCCCTGGATTCATAAAGCAGGGTCAAAGTAAAACTGAAAAGTTTGTGGTAGGTGGAAATGTTTGGGACCCTCGGGCTTTAGAGGTAGTCTGCCAGTACCCAACATCACAAGACCTTTCTCTGCCTCTCTTGTTTCCTCTGCTCCTGGAGAATGTAATAATGGCTACTTCATAGGATTTAATGAGTTAACAGATACATAGAAATTTCAATAGTGCTTGCTACCTAATAAGTACTCAGAAACATTGGCCGTTATTTTATTCTATTTTTATTTTTTTGCGGTATGCGGGCCTCTCCCTGCTGTGGCCTCTCCCGTTGCGGAGCACAGGCTCCAGATGCACAGGCTCAGCAGCCATGGCTCACGGGCCCAGCCGCTCCGCAGCATGTGGGATCGTCCCGGACCGGGGCACGAACCCACGTCCCCTGATTTAGCAGGCGGACTCTCAACGACTGCGCCACCAGGGAAACCCTATTTTGTTATTTTAATTCTGGTTTTAAGAAAGCTTATGAGGAAAGGATGCATTAGGTATTAAGGCAGAAACAAAGTTCAGAATGTTTTGGAAACTAGTAAAGTCTTCACTGGGGTTGAGATGTCGATAAGAAAGTATAAAGCAGTCATTTTCAACTGGAGGTCAGAGGTATCAGGTATACTTGATAAAGTTTGCAAATTCTCACATCTGTCTCTTTTTTTCCCTCCCACCCAGTACTTATTTGAATACTACCCACTGTACATCTGCTTAAGAAAAGCCACTCTGCAGTTATTGATGGGAGTGTGGGAGTATTAATGTGTTCCTCATATGCATAGGGAAGAGTAAAGATTTGAGAAAAATTTACATGTTCAGAAAATACTTAGTGAGCCCCAGGAATAGACCTGGCATTTTGCGCTACTGTTGACATAAAGGAAAGATTATATTCATATAAGAAGATAAACGTTACTTGAGAGATACAATTATCTAATCAGTGAAAGGGTACATGTTTCAATTTTACAATTTAATCCAAGCCAGCACAGGGTCTGGCATATAAAAACACCAGGAAAATACTAGTTCCTTCCTAGATTGATCAACCCCTTCATTTGAATTCCAAGCGCTCTTAAAGATCAAGTTGAGTAGACTGCCCTAAATTCACTAAAGTAGCCAAGGATTAATGAGGGCTTGATCTATAAGCTCTTAACTGAGCACAAGGAGTCCTGTTTGTGTTTAGGCTTTTATGGTTCTGTGAATGCAACAGAGACACTATCTGGGGAGATGTAGAACTGGGTACCCTTCTTTGTGTGCTGACCTTTGCAAGAATAAAGGGCAAGAGACATAATTCTTTAGTTCCATCAGTATCTCTGCATGTATATATACCATACAGCGGGGGTCCCCAACCCCTGGGTCGTGGACTGGTACTAGTCCGTGGCCTGTTGGGAACCAGGCTGCACAGCAGGAGGTGAGTGGTGGGCAAGCAAGCAAAGCTTCATCTGCCGCTCCACTCCCATCTCTCCCCATCGTTTGCGTTACTGCCTGAACCATCCTCCCTGCCCCCGCCCCTCCGTCCATGGAAAAATTGTCTTCCATGGAACCGGTCCCCACTGCCAAAACATTTGGAGACCAATGCCAGACAGTACTGGCAAGGAATGCAACACAGGGTGACAGTCACCTTGGAGGCTCAAACCTGTGAGAAAGGATTTTCAGAGAGGGTTCTCCCTCAGGTCATAAGATTTGCTCTTACCCAGAGACTGGTCTGCTCAAAATTAGCCTGCATATATGTTCTCCTGAGATGTGATTCTCAGAATGCCTCTACACCAGGGTTTCTCAGCCTTGGCCCTCTTGACATTTTGGGTCAGATCCTTCTCTGCTGTGGGAGCTGTCTTGTGGATTGCAGGATGCTTGGCAGCATCCCTGGGCTCTTTTCACTAGATATCAGTAGTAATCAGTTGTGACATCAAAAAATGTCTTTAGACATTGACAAATGTCCCCTGGGAAACAATACACCCTCCCTTTGAGAACCACTTCTCTAATTTGATGAGCTGTAAACATCCATATTTCAATGACCCAGTGACAGTGGCTGAGCCCAAAACAGTTGCTGTAAGAAGATATGCAGAGGAGAAGCCAACAATGGCAAGGGCCACTAATTGTGGGCATCAGGTGTTTTCAAGGTGGCAACAAGAAGGATGTGTGTCTAGAGATAGTTTAGGATTGAGAGCAGACAGTTGGACTCACCAGGAAAGGCATGGGGGTGAGCAGTGCTTATGTGTTTTTCCCCAAGGAACTTAGAACCTAAACTCTTTGGATGCTGGTGGAATTGAATCCTTGGTTGGATCCAGGCAGCTAGATGGTTGGTTCGGGAAACTAGGTGTGCAGGAAGCACCAATCTCTGCAGAGCAATCCCCAGCTTCACCTCTAGCTAACACTTCACCAAATGCTCTCTGCTTTGTGCACCTCCATTTACATAATGACCCACCGTACGGTTGGTACTTGCCAGCAGGCTGTGAAAATATGAGCTAAGTCAACCAGATTTCCTCTGTGCAGAGTACAGACGAAGGAAAAACTGAATTTGACAGCTAGAAAATGATAGTGTGGAGCGGAGAGATAGCTGAGTCAATAAATGGCAAAGTTACAAAATGGAAATTCTACAGCCTTAACTACAGGCTCTGCCTTTCCTAGCTTTCTCAAGCCAGGTTGTCTAGCTTCTCCTAGGTTACATCTGCTTGTAACCTTATAATAACGCTTGTTGCTTGTGCTAAGTTGAGCTTGTCTCTGTTCCTTGCAGACAAGTGTGCCTATTTTAAACACTAGAGTTTTACCAACTCCATGGAAAATCTGAGTAAGGTATTGGGAAGCAAAGTTGACAAACATCAAACATTTTTTTTTATATACTTTCACTGATGTCAGTATGAGTATGAAGGTGTTACTTTTATATTACCTTCATTACTTTACAAACTGTCAGTGCTGATGTTAAAAAGGCAAGTATGACATATATCTGTCAAAGGCACTTATTCGGTGGTAACTATAGAGTATATGTATAACATTAATTTTTGTATGTGTGCTTTCTTGGTAAACTGAGTTTCAAATAAATGCTAAATTATGTGAGTGCACTGCAGTGAAATGTTATTGCAAAGAATTGCTTTTATTTCACCTGAAATAGTCTTCCAGCCTGACTTAACAAATTAAATTTGTCATGGCAATATGAGGTAGAAACTACATTTTATAGGTTTTTCAATGTCAAAGCTAGTGGCTCTTGGTACATCAGTGACCACATTGTTTGCTATGCCAAATACCCCACTGTCTCTTTCGTTCTGGTTTCCCTGAATTTGTTTCATAGGCTGGAAGTTAAAAATGTCCTTTTTCATGAACATGTGAGTGGCTGTGTATTCTTCCAGTGGAGACTCAAATTAGTTATGTTCTCTAAGGCCTGGAAAAGGCTGGCTTTAAGGAGGGTTTTTGTGCATCCCAAGTGGGTTCCCTTTTCTCTTCTCTGGCAAAGCACGCAGCTGTTGTAGATTTGTCAGAATCATTGTTCAGCATCCAGAGGTGACTCACCAGCCAAGACAATACAGCTAGTCCTTCAGCAAGATAGACACGGTCAGACTATCACTAGTTTTTTCTATTTAAAAAACAACTGAAATACTATAATGGAAACAAGTCATAAAACTTTGCATGCCAAAAATCAAATAAAATTAAATTCAAAATCCAAAAGGGAGACCAATGTGTTCCTAGGTTTAAAGATTGCAAGCTGCCTATGTTGCCTCATTTTAAAAATGAATTGATTAGGACAGATCAGCATACTTGTATGATTTGGAAATGGGATTATTGTGAAAAGCACTTTAAAATAGGGCTAGTCAATGCCTTTTGTAATGAGAACTGTGCAAACTGTTTCACTAATTAAGAATCATTAAAAGAGTTGAGAGGGCTTCCCTGGTGGCGCAGTGGTTGAGAGTCCGCCTGCCGATGTAGGGAACGCGGGTTTGTGCCCTGGTCTGGGAAGATCCCGCATGCCGCGGAGTGGCTAGGCCCATGAGCCATGGCCGCTGAGCCTGTGCGTCCAGAGCCTGTGCTCCGCAGCGGGAGGGGCAGCAGCAGTGAGAGGCCCGCGTACCACAAAAAGAAAAAAAAAGAGTTGAGAAAATATCCTCCTATAATCATTCTATAATTTTTCCATTTAAGCTGACAATAAATGTTATTTAAAAGAGAGGACCAATATGATATTAACATTATATACTGCCTTATATTTTAATGATACAGCTGAATGTTACTTTGATTGGTTGGTGAAGAAATAAACAAAGATAAGAAGAACCACACCTACCATTTATGATGAGTCCTTTCTTGATATTTCTATGTAGATTTCCATAAGTGGAAAGAAAATATTTTTAGACACTAAACATCTATAATATGAAACAGAAATTCTCTAAAGTGGATGATGTACACCCCAAGGGACATTCTAGTTAATCACAGAATTTGAATAATTAAGTATTCAGATTTTTATTTGTATTTATTTGATCATATTCTTTTAATATTCTTAATTTCTATTTTTTATATATTATAATCTGTATTAATCTATTAAAACACTAATATTTGTATAGCACTTAACAGTAAACATATATCTGTATAATAGGGCTGTATTCCTGAAGAGGAGGGTCATTAAAAATATCAAGAACTTCTGAAATTGTTTTCCCTTTGCTAGTTGGTACACAATAACCTTCCTTTTTATGTGACTGCCTAGCCATTTACTTTAGCAGAAATTGGACAACATTTAAGGAGAACGCTGCCTTTGCAGAGTAAGGTTTTTCGTCTTCAAATGTTCAAATGTCTGAATTCAACTTGTCCTCAACCCCTACCTGTTGAGAGTCTGGAGGTCCTCTCATTCCTGTTCATAGCTTCAGATAACAGATAATACCAGGTCATCCTCCAAATAAGATTCCTTTAGATTCTTTAGTTTTCTGTTGCAGAAAACAAGATATTTCCCTCTATTTTGTTTAATGTTTAAATACTTCAAACTACAAATGGTTTTTACTTTCTTCTGTACTTAATATAGTTTTAGAAAAAAGCTATCAACTCCTCTGATAAATCTTTACTTAAATTCCATCTTTTCCCTTAAGAGCCAAAATAGTCAAGTGATCTATAGTATAATAGCTGCTTTCCAGAACCCTCAGGAATGAATACTTGTGGATAGCTAAGGTTTATAAAATCAGGGTAGCCATTCACATGTAAAATTTCTATTTTGTTGTGTTGTTGACAGAATTCTCTTTCACCAAAGTACTATGTCTATCCTACAAGCATAGTAATAGTTTTCTAGTGAGAGGGACTTGCCCCTAACAGTCGTAACTATTTGTTGTGGTTATTGTTTTTCTCACTATAAATCTAGTAAATACTGAATTAGTCCAGCTAGGCAGGCTCCTTGGGATCACAAAGAGAAACATATACGGATGATACACATCGATGGGTCTTTCCGAGGTGTACGTATATCAGCTTTCTTTCCTATCAGTTCATCCCATCAGATATATGGAATCTGATTAATCGTTTATCCCAGCAGCTGTACAATGACAGACCCTAGAAAGCATATCTCCTAACTTAATGGGCCACAGCAGCTTTGATGCTTTTAAATCAAGCAGAGTTGAATAATCTTTCTTCTCTCATTATTAACCATGACAATTTATTTCCAGAAGAGCAGATTGGCTTGGCTGTTTATGGCACCTTTTGATCTGTCTAGAGAACTGTTATGGACTGAATGATGTTTTTGCAAAAATTCATATGTTGAACTTCTAAATGCCAGTACCTCAGAATATAACTTTATTTGGAGATAGGGTCTTTAGAGAGGTAATTAAGGTTAAATGAGGGCATTGAGGTAGGTCCTAATCCAACATGACTGGTGTCCTTATAAGAAGAGGATGCAGGCACACGTAGAGGAAAGCCCATGTGAAAGCAAAGAGGGGAAGCAGCCATCTGTAAGCCAAGGACTCTGAGATTTCTCAGAGTGAAATCAACCCTGCTGACCCCATGATCTTAGACTTGTAGTGTCCAGAACTGTGAGAAAATACACTTCTGTTGCTTAAGCCATCTAGTCTGTGATATTTTGTTGTGACAGCCCTAGCTGACTAATATAAGTACCTTTATTGAACAGCGTTTGAACCATCAGCAACTTCAGAGAGTTAAATTATTTTGATGAGAAAGGAATATTAAAATTAGCAATAAGCCCTTGCCCAGAAATAACAATTGTTAACACTTTAATGAATTTCCCTCTGGTCATTTAACATTATATATTATTATTTTAGTTAGTAAATATTCTCAGTAAAAACATGATTAAGGCTGTAAATAATCCATCCATAAATGTATTTCATCAAGATCCCAGTATTGGATATTCAGACCAAACCTTTTTATGTTTATTATGTCACCCTTATAGCTTTATCATATCATATAAATCCTTACCCAAGTCCTTTATGTACTTAGAATAGAGTCCAATGCAGATATTTACTGAGAAAAATAAAATGAAGTAGTGTTATGTAGGCAAACAGTTTTACTGCTGCTTTCTAAAAGACTTGTACCAATTTCTGCTCACAGCAGCAGCTAAGGTAACACCTTACTTTACGCTCCAGATGTTTTTTCAACTTCTCCATTTTCTCTTATATGTATCTGATCTCTGTTCATCCCATCCCAGAAATATTAAATGTTATAAATTTTCTTAAAATGCATAAGTGAAAACCAATCTCTTATTTATAGTAAGATTAAATAATTTTACTTTTTTAGTTATTAAAATGATTTCCTCTGTGGATCATCTGTTTTCTCTCTTCTGTCAATTTTTGAATTATGCTCTTAATACTTTCCCATATAAATATTCCTATAATTTGGAAATGGTTCTAGTTTTGTTTTTTTTTCCAATAATGCTTCCTATTTTAAATTGTATTTTAGTGACTTTAGAACTTTTACAATAATATTGAAAAATAGTGGTGGTACCAGTCACTCTCATTTTGTTCATTACTATTTTGTTAATGTCCCTATGACAATGTTTTATAAATTTCTGTTGATAAATCAGATATTTAGTGGAAATTAGAAAGTTAGTAGATAGCAATCTAAATTTAGTAGTTCACAACTAGCCTTTATTCATTTCTGAGATAAATTCAAGTTTGAGATACATTTAAATTCAGTTGTAAAAAGTAATACAAAAAGATCTCTCATACGCTTCACCACGTTTCTGCCAATGGTAACATCTTGTATAAAAACAGAATATCACAACCAAGAAATTGATATTGATACTGATGTATCAGTATCAATATCAGTCAAATAATGTTGGTGATTGTATCAGTATTAATCACCAACCTTATGTGACTAGCTAGAAAAAAAATATTATAGAACAGAATAAAAACTAACACAATTCATTCTATATAGCAAGGACAAATTTTGTTTCTGAAAATTGATTCAGTTACATGTGCATGCTTTATCCATGATCCATGATTAAGTTACTAGGCTTCATTTCTCCATTAATAATGATGCTACTTATTAGCTAAATAGAAATATGTTGTATCGTATTTAGGAATTACAGATAAATAAGTACTGAACTAAAATTTAACAGGTTTATAGATAGATATTTAGATATGATTAAGTGATTAGGTGTGTTAAATAAGTTAAAGTTTTTAAAACAGCCGTCATCAAAAAGCCATTGATTATTAAATCACTGTCAACTACCAGCAGCTTGTTTATAGTCTACCATAGCAATCTGGTCTACTCATTTTTATCAGTGAATTTCATGAAGATTTAAAAGGGATGATATCATATTTCATCTAAATCATAACAGGTAGGTGCCAAATTAATGAATGTAACAGTGACAATGTAACAGTGAAAAATTAAAGTCTTAAATTTCATTTGGAAATTAAGTAAATATGAGCACAAATGGGACTGAAACCAGCTCTTCCCCTCAAAACACACACAAAAAATAGCTGGGAAGGAGACTCATGGGTTTTATTTAACTAAAAGTTCCATATTTCCAGATGAGTTTAATCTCCAGAGAAGAAACATGATCAGAGTTGTCTAAGGTCTAGAATTCAAATAATCTAAGTAGCAGTTGTAGGGGACTTATTTGTTTTACTAGAATTTACTAGGATTTTATATTTAAAAGGGGGATTTGTGAATATAGACAAATTCTGGAAAGTAAATTTAGGAAGAGTGGGGGAAACTATGGGGAACTTTGACGAGAGGGTTCTTTGCTTACCAACAATATAGACAGTCTGGTTGACTTAAGAAAACAGGATAGATTGGAAAGATGTCAGGAGGCATAAAAACAGAAATGAAGGTTGGAGACTTTGTCTAAACAAGAAGCCACATGCAAGGAAATCTGGGGAGCAGCGGCAGAAAACTGCAGAAACTATCTGATTAGCATACCAGCACTAGAGTGACTGTCAAACCCCAATTATTTGTCTTATTATTCCATCCTCGTTTCACTCTTCATGAGAAGTCCTAGCATGAAGAATCCTATGGTTACATGACATCCCCATCCCCTGCGCTGGGAGAGGAAGCATCTGGTGAAGCACGGCTGCTACAGCCCCTGGAACGGGAGGGAAGAACATTTAGCTTAAGGTTGCACCAAGACTGCAGACAATGGGAGAGAAAAATTATTCTCTGCTAGAAACAGGCAATGAACATCAGGTTGTCAGAGAAACAACAAATACCCACCTCAGAATGAAGAAATGTCCTATATCTATGAATGTCCAAAAGTAGAAGGACCTTCCAAAATTGAACTCAATGGGTTATTCAGAATTCTGTCAAAGGTATTTAGTTAAATTGAACACAAAGTATACTGTGTGTAATTATATATGTGTGTGTGTGTGTGTGTGTGTGTGTGTGTGTGTATGCTGGTGATAAGCCTTATAGACTATACATTATGGCTTCTTGCAGTGGGAGAGGTCCCAAATGACTGAATGACCTCTGGGACTAATTCCAAATCAAGCTTTTATGAGTAATAAAGGGCAGCAATTATGCATCTAATTTGCATAATAGTTATTTCATTTTCCCTTGATAACATATTGGAACATAATTTGTCATTTGAGGCTGAGAATATGTTTTCAGAATGGTGCTTTTTGAGGAGTTCAAAGACGCTGCATAAAAGAGAAAGTAAGGAAGTAGAGTAATTACTTTGGAAGCCACTTAAAGGAGTTTTTTGTGCTTGTGAGTATCTAAACCTATGATTCCAAACACTGGCTGTACAATCACATTGGTATCTCCAACTCTTTAGAGGTTATTAAAAAAAAAAAAGACACCTCTCAATTTGTAAAAATTAAAATTTCCTTAAATAGTTACTGATCAGAATATCTAAGGGAAAGGTGTTACAGCTTTAAGGAAATGACTTAAAATATCCATTTGATCTCTACTTTCTGTTTCCTAAAGTGGAAAGAAATCAATGTATTTATAATACAGGTTTTCAGAACATGTTTAGTGTTTTCCATGTAGTTTCAACTGCATCTGAATATCAAACTTAAGGAAGAAGAGACCTCGTCATTTTTCCTTTTAATGAGCTGGATGCTTGTGGATTTTGAAATGTGCCTTTTTGCATACGTAAAGCAAGGAGAAAATGGTATTTAGAGTAGATTACATTATACATATACATTATACATCTATGACCATGATTTAGTCAGAGAATTTATATTAATCGAGATCTATCATAAACAAATATGTGTATCTTCTTTCAATCTAGATATAAGATCTAAAACATGATCTATTCTTTCTGACTTAATAAGGCTACTAGGTGGATTTTTTTTTTTTTTTTAAATTAAAGCCAGTAATTCCACTTTGTATCATGGAACACTTTGTAATCAATTTTAAAAGTCTAGCCCCAGGACACCCATAATGGATAGTCTTTAATACTACAGATGGCAAAATAGCCTGTGGGAACACGTCTGGTGGGCATTCTGTGAAAGCCGTTTCTGCCGAGATGAATCCAATGTGACGTGCTGGACACCTATAGCGTGGTGTATTTCTGTGAAAATTCCTTACCTTTTATATTTCCTTTTTGCTCTCTTTGCTGATAATTTTGTAGTTTGAGTCGACAACATGTATCTTTCTAGCTTAAGGGGAACGGTCAAGGTTAACCTGCGCTTATGATGAAATTTCGTTAGGACTCTAAGGGCTCAAATCAGCAGTAATTTGCCTAACAGAATCTAGACAGTTTCTAGTTAATCTACTGAGACATTTTTCAAAAAATATTAGTTCCAAATAGATAAATACATCCTACTTTGGCTAATGCCTATGCATAAAACTCCTAACACTATTTGACAAATGCTAATTTGATGAATATTGGGGGTTATTAAGTCCATTTGATATTTGAAAAGCATGATGGCAATACTCCTGGTCTAAAGTCTAGATACTTCTCTTTAAAGGTATTCATTTAATTAATTCTTATGAACTCAAAACAAAATCACCACCATGGGATAAGCTAATATGCACAGGCTTGAAATATTTTAACTGGTCAAAGCTCAAGAATTTGGATTTTCTGTTTTGAAAACTACAATTCTCTGGCTTCAATCGCTATATATGATTAGAGGAACTGTGAGTGATTCATGTAAGAATCCAAGCTGCAGTCAGGAGCCACCCTGGATTCGAAATAGAGTACCCGATTTCCACCTCTCCTCTATTTGAGACGTAGAAGAAAGACGCATGAGAATAAGCAGTCTTGTTCATCTCTGAATCTAGAGCTCCTAGCACAATGTTTGGCTCAAGACCCTTGTTCATGAGTATAATGAATCCTAGAATTGAAATTACTCTCAATTAAAGACATGCATTTCAACTCCAAGGTATTCTCTCTCCTGAAAGAACAAATTCAGAGTAGCGTACAAAACCTGGAGGTATTTCCTTGTGGCCATTATGTGCTTATAAGTGGGAAATAGCTTAAAAACAGGGAATACGGCCAGACTTAAAAGTGCTTCTGATTCTGCCCAAATAAACAGTCAGCAGGACCACACATGCTTTTCTTCCTTTATTGTAGGACTCAACTTTTGTGTCTGAAATCAAGTTAATCAGGTACAGTAAAATTTCATTAAGCCCATGAATGTTTATCCTAAAATAATAATTAGAAAAATTTCTTATCGTTTAGCCAAAGTGAAAGCCCAATAAAAATATTAGATCATGTAAACTTGGTTAAATTGTAGTACTTTTTAACTCTTTTTTTTTTAATTAATTTTTTCTTAAACCAGTAAAATATAGCATATTTCATAGAGACTAATATTATAGTTTTGGTAGCTCTAAATTAAATTAAATTAAATAGTACTAAATTAAATAAATAATATTAATATTAGAATGCTTATTTTGTATATTTGGCACTAGAATTGTGACTGTGGTCAGGTCACTGAAGTAAGTAGGTATACTGATATTATTCTTTCCCTTATCATGGAGCTTTCATGAGTTCTCAGAGAGATAACACCATAGGCACAACATTTATTTATTTATTTTATCGTGGTGTGCAGGCCTCTCACTGTCGCGGCCTCTCCCATTGGGGAGCACAGGCTCCAGTCACACAGGCTCAGTAGTTGCGGCTTACGGGCCCAGCCGCTCCGTGGCACGTGGGATCTTCCCGGACCGGGGCACGAACTCGTGTCCCCCACATTGGAAGGCGGATTCTTAACCACTGTGCCACCATGGAAGCCTGGCACAAAATTTTGATGTAAAGTATTATTGTTGTTATCTTTAATTATAGTGTTTTTACAAGATAATTGTTTTCCCTGAGTTAAAATCCAGAAAATTCACTGAGATTTCTTTGGCTTCTTGAGCAAATGTCACATATTGCTTAAGGGAACCAACGTATTTACCTAAATTTTCTACCCCATGAGCAATTCAGGAAAAATAGTCAATCCCCACATAATCTCTTTTCAACAATAAAAGAAAATTATTGCTTTTTCAGGAGAAGCTTAAATACAGAGAAGGGATTTACTTTATGAAAGTAAATGGAGTACTTTAACCTGCAGGTTTTCTTGCCTGACTTGGAGGAAATTGAGGGCAAATGGATGTTTCTGTTTATCTGAATAGTTAGAACTGCAGTGGTTTTCAAATCTGCCCAAACAGTCAGATCTCCTGGAGAACTTTTAATGTACAAGGATGCCTGAGATCCATCCCAGATCTAAGGAGACAAATCTCTGATGACCAGCCAGGGTTGAGAAAGTCAGAATCCTAAGGAAACAATCTGAGCACTGAATTATGATAATTATGGCTACCAGGATGTTCATCCTTATTTTCATAGAATGCAAGTCCCCGAACAACAATTTAACATAGGAAATTAATAATTATCATTTTAGAATGAATGTCCAAGAGGAAAACTGCTTGCTTCAAGAGAAGGCCATTTTAATCTGCCTTCATATTTTGAGTCTAGTAGAGTGGGATAAGGATTAGTCTTATTAAATAATAGCTCAGAAGATTCAAATTGAGCCAAAGTGTGAAACTTCAGGAAGAAAGACTCAGATACGACTTGGTGGAAGGGAGAACATCCTAATAAATTTCGCTTAGAAAGGGCGGTGTTGGGAAGTGTGTCATATGCTCCATCACTGCAAGTGTTCAGATGTGCTCTGGGATGGAATTTGTAAAAGAGGCTCAAGTTCACAACGTGGATATACTTTCTGATGCTCGAGATCCTTGCTAAGCCGTAGATTTTCGTACAGATGCATTTCCAACTTGTTAATTTTCTTCTTAATTTGTCCATTCTCCTTCTAAACTCCCACATGGCCATAGTTTAGGATGAGTTGTTCAGGGGTTGAATATTTTTAATGTTTATTGAGGAATTGAAGTCATAGAATGGAATCCTTGAATCCTTGAATATTTCTTCCATTCTCTTCAACAAAGCAGAATCATTTAGGTGGGGGTGGTACTAGGGTAAGGTGAATGAGATGAGGGAGGCACTTGCCTTGGGGGAAAATTTAAGGAGCATCAAAAACTCAGAAATCAAATAAGTAATATTTTAACGCAAATTTTTTTTTTTAATCGTGTAATACAAAAAAAAATCCATGATGAAGAAAATATTTCCATTTTCAATAAAAACAAGATCCATGTTGCTGATTTTTCCTTTTACCTCAGATTCCTATAATGGCTCAGAACAGCAATGTTACTGATCCTTATCTTGATTGATGAGTTTTCGTCTCTCCTTAAATTTGCAACCCAAAGCCAGTGCTCTTTTGACTCATCTAGTGCAGAATCCAGGCAAAGAAGAGGTAAGCAAAGA
>NW_020185338.1:6550373-6605405 GCF_003031525.2 Neophocaena asiaeorientalis asiaeorientalis | reverse complement strand
ATATATAATTGTGCGCATGTCCTCACATGTGTTCAAGAGATTCAAGCTAGTAACACTTTCTTCATGATTGCAGCCATTTCCCTTTTGATCAAGAAGGAGCTGAGCTTGCATATAAAATATGACTTTGACTTTTTAAAATGTCATCTTTAAAGAGGATTCCATTATAGTCACTTGGTTGGCTTTAAATTATGACCTGCCCATGGTAGGGCAGAAGGACACACAGGATTGCTTAGTGATCAGCTGCAATCTGGCGATGCACTGAAAGGCAGTCATGCAGCTGTGGAGTGAAGTCCCTTTGTATCAATTTTAAAGTGAATGTTCTTGCATAGTGAAGGGATCTCAAAGTGTTACAGCTTACTATTTGCCAATTTTCACTTTGAAAAACAAGTTTCAGTGAAAAATGAAATTGCTGTTGTGTACCTAACAGTGGAAAACAAACCATCTATACATGTACTGTGATCACATCATGGGGCCACACTTATAATACTTCCTTTTCCCCTTCTGACAATTGATGGTTTAGAGTCTTATATTTAATTTAAGGATTAGGAGTATGGTCTAGTAGGTAGAATTTCATAAGAACCAGAATTTCAAAACACTGAATTAAAAGGTACTTTTAACCCACACCAATAGGAGGAAGGAACATTTCAGGCAGTGTTTAAAAAATGGCAACTTGTGTTCAATTTTCTTTCTGCATCGTTTTATTTATTTCTTCTCATCCGCACGCACATTACTTTCCTCTCCTCTTACATCTGGAGAAGAACCACACATTCTTTACCTCTTCCTTTACCTGTGCCTTAGCTAGGCTAAGGTGGAGTCAGGTACCGTCACCAAGGTCTTCTGTCTTTAAAAGCCTCCACTCCCACCCTTGCAGAGGTAGACATGTCATCTACAAGACACTGAAAGCTACAACTTCTATTTAATCCATGTGATATACCCTTTGCTAGGTTTCCAGATTCAGCTGACAGCAAGGGAAGAGAAATCTACTCCTTCATTTAGCAAAATTGTCGTGAGTGTCTTGTATGTACCATATATTGTGTGGCACTGAGGGTGAATAAAACAAACTTTTCTGTATGTAACTCTATGAGCTTCTCTCTTGCACTGTGTGTGTGGGGGGGGCAGGGCTTGGGTTTACACTCCATAGCAGGAGAGGGAAATGATACCCTCACACAGTTTCCTTTCACCTGTTCTCACAGAATGGTGGATAGACTCCAAGGTGAATACAAACAGGAAACACATGCATTTTTGATGGTTTCATGAAAAAAAGAGCACCACAGATTAATTTTTGAAAATGACTGTGGTTATAATCAAATGAGATAAAGACATAAATAGTGAAGGGGTTCTCTGTCTTTCAATACCAACATTGAAACTAAGTAGCCATATGACATTAAGCAAATTGCTTCACTTCTATGCATTCCATGTATTTCATCCATCAAATGGGTGACAGTCAAGATAGTTGGATTAAATTATATCTGTGATTCTTTCCAGGTTTAGAATATTATCCCATTTTAGACTTATTGATTGCAGATGTTGGAAAGGAAAAGCACTAAAAAGTTTTTGAAATAATTAATTATCATTTGCTTCACAGTGGCACTCAAATGTTTGTAGAATGAATGATCATTTTAGAAGAATCTAATTTCCCCCATTAATAAGATATTTCGTTTTGACCTTGATGCAGATGTCAAAGCAGGGCATCGAACCTCTCACTACCCTAGGATTGTATGCCACTGATACACATTCTTTTGACCCATAAATTGTGTTTCTGTTCAAGAGAGAAAACATTGGTACCCATTTTAATTTTGGCTTAACATTTGAATATGTGTCTATAAATAGCTAGCTGGAAATTCTAGGAATAAGTTACCTTATTTAACAAATCTATCCTTTGATCTTTTGTTTTTCTTTTTATTCGACTGCCAGGAGAATTTGACAAGATTTTCTTTGATCATCAGTCAGTTTGGCTATTTTTTAAAAGAACATTCGTCTAAACCTTCATAGTACTCTTTTCTTTTTTATATATTTATATTTCTGAACCTCTTGCCAGCAACTCTGTAGGGCACAAAAATTTCTTTTTTAAAAAATCAGCTTCTTTTTGTAATAGTGGGTCTTGGGTACCTTCCAAAACCATCAAACAGAAATCTTGGATGAACGTTGATTCTCCTATTGAGATGCCATCGTTCTACTCCATTACAGCTGTTGCCCTTAATCCCTTTCATTTACTCCCTAACCATCACTATCAGGACTTTTTTAAAGTTGGCTATCTTAAAATAGGAATTCCAATCCTTATGTGATATACTCAGTTACGTCTTGCCACTCCACTGCTACACTCTGGACCAAGCATAATCTCCTCTTATCTGGACTGCTACACTAGCAAGCTAGGCTTACTGCTTCTATCTTTGTTTTCCACTAGTATACTCTCAGCGCAGCAGCCAGAGTGATCCCAGTAAGTCCCAATAACCCTCAATGTTTTACATGGTCTGTGCTTACTCTCCCACATGTTAATTTTCTAAACCAAGTTTCTAGTTCTTTGTCCTTATTTATTTATTTTTTTTCGGTACACGGGCCTCTCGCTGTTGTGGCCTCTCCCATTGCGGAGCACAGGCTCCAGACGCGCAGGCTTAGCGGCCGTGGCTCACGGGCCCAGCCGCTCCGCGTCATGTGGGATCCTCCCGGACCGGGGCACGAACCTGTGTCTCCTGCATCAGCAGGCGGACTCTCAACCACTGCGCCACCAGGGAAGCCCTGTCCTTATTTAATGCATTCTAATCCCACTGCCCTTTTTATTGTTCATCAGAACTGCTCTACATGTGCATACCTCTGAGCCTTCCTGCTTGCTGCTCCCTCTGCCTGGAATGGTTTTCCTTCAGATCTAAGCTCTCTTACTTCCTCCAAGTCTTGATTGCTCAGTACAGTCTTTCCTGGATCTTTATTCCCTCCCTTTCCTCCACATTGCCTTTTTTAACCATTTTGCTTAATTCTGTATCCTTACCTCTTACCCATATCTAATTCACTAATTAGATATCAATTTTACTAATTCATCTGGCTTAATACCTGTCTCCCCCCACTAGAATATAAGCTCCACGTGGGCAGATATTTTTGTTTGGTTCACTGCTATATCTCAGTTCCTTCAGCAAGACTTAGCTCATTGTAGGTGCTCAATTAATGTTTGTTGAATAAATTAATCTAAAAATATGTAAAACATATTGAGAATTTGGGAAAATTATATGAAATAATAATATTTCAATATTTTTCTCTTTAATTTGTTGTTATTTCAAGAATCTTGAAGGCTAAAATTATGTCCTTTTATTTTTTGTACCCACATACCTTGCCATCCAAAACTGGATCTCAGTAAACAGAAATGATTCTCAGCCCTCAAACATTCTTATTACCCTCTTTGTTGTGCATTAATCCTTCACTTCCACCATCCCCGTATTTAGTAATAGCAGTTAGTAGTGTTAATACAGGCAGTTAGGAGAGACAGTAACAATACTTATTTAATCTCTCTGTAACTTATCTTTCTCATCTGCAAAATAGGGAGAAATATAGTACCTACCTCATAGGTTTATTAAGTGCATTAAGAATTAAGAGAATTAAGTGCATTAATATACAGAAAGCCTTTAGAACAGTGCATGGCATGTATTGTTATATGACTATTAGATATTATATTATTATCATTATTATTATAAACACTAAACTATCCATCATACAGCTGCTGCTGGAAATCACTATCTTTATCTACAAAGAGGATGTTTGAGAGGTTATTACATTCGGTCCTTATTTTTTTAATAGTTGAAACAAAAATGGAACAATATGAAAATATGGATCTTGTGTTAGCTAGCTTCTAAAATGATCCCCAGTGATTCTTCCCTTCCATATTCACATACCTATGAGTCTCCCTCACTTTCACTGAATATGGTTGACCTTGTAATCAATAAGATACTGATTAAATCAGGGGTCCCCAACCCCTGGGCCACAGACCGATACTGTTTTGCAGCCTGTTAGGAACCAAGCCTCACAGCAGGAGGTGAGGGGCAGCCGAGTGAGAAAAGCTTCATCTGCCGCTCCCCATTGCTCCCCATTGCTCACATTACCACCTGAACCATTCCCCACCTCCATCTGTGGAAAAATTATCTTCCACAAAACTGGTCCCTGGTGCCAAAAATATTGGGGACCGCTCGCCTAAATGATAGAGTATAACTTCCAAGGCAAACTCATGAAAGAAGTTGCAGCTTCTGCCTTTATCTCACAGATCACTTTCTCTAGAGTAAGCTGGATCCCATGGCATGAGGACATTCAGGTACTACAATGGAGAAGTCCATGTGGTGAGTAACTAAGGTCTCCTACCACCAGCCAACATTGACATGTCAGCCAAGGGTATGAGCGTTTTTGGAACCAGATCCTCCAACCCAAATTAAATGAATGAATGAAGTTCTCTAGTCATCATCTTGACTGCAATCTCATAAGATACCCTAGGCAAAAATGATTCAACTATGCCACTCCTGAATTATTGACCCACAAAAACTATGAAATAATGTTTATTGTTGTTTGAAGTTGTGACATTTGTGGTATTTTGTTATACAACGAAAGATAAGTAACACAGTCCTCATAAACTAAATATATACAATTGAGGAAAATGATGGAAATCATTAGTATATATATATATATTTTTTTTTTGCAGTACGTGGGCCTCTCACTGTTGTGGCCTCTCCTGTTGCGGAGCACAGGCTCTGGACACGCAGGCTCAGTGGCCATGGCTCATGGGCCTAGCCGCTCTGCGGCATGTGGGATCTTCTTGGAATGGGGCACGAACCCGTGTCCCCTGCATCGGCAGGGGGACTCTCAACCACTGCGCCACCAGGGAAACCCTGGAAATCATTTGGCCAACCAAAAGCACAAAATTCTTAGTATTGATCAAACCTAATTGTCTTTAACCTATATAAGTGTATTAAAAAGGAAAGAAACGATATTTCAGCTCATTTTTGAAATGCTAAAAATATATTATTAAATACAGAAATGAAAACATGACACATAATTTGGATTTTGGTCATTTTTTCTAAACTTTTGGAAAGAGAAACTCTGTATTTCTTAGGGTACTATTTTTTGGAAACAATAGAATATGAGTCTTATCAGTTTAGGCAAAAATAATTTTATTGAAAAGTTCCTAGGGTAGTTTATAGAATTATAGGAATATTTGTGTGATTAGTTCTCTGAAGGACAGGAAGCAAAGCTGCCTTAGGGATCTCATTAAGGAATTTATAAGAATTTCTTTCTGGAAATTCCAAGAGCTCTACTTCTAAAACTTGATTGTGTATAGGTATCACCTGGGGACATTAGTAAAATGTAGATTCTGATTCAGTGGGTTTGGATGGGGCCTGATATTCTGTCTTTTTAACAACTCCTAGGTGATTGTTGATGCTATTATTTCATGGACCTCACCTTGAGAAGAGAATGAAAATAAAAATCATCCTCTTATCTTTCTTTGACTAACTCTTATTCATTCTTTCCAATTTCCCACCAGTGTCTTTTCTTCAAGGAGGACTTCTCTGGTTCTACCCCTCACCTCATTATGTTAGGGCCCACTCTATACGTTCTCATAGGACTCTGTACCTCACTTTTTCAGTTCCATTGTAATTGTGTATATGTGTAATTTTTGTCTTTTCCTACAGGACTATAAGCTCCACATGGGAAGGAATATGTCAAGCTTATTCACTGTTGTTGCCTCAGCATCAAGCATGGTTCATGGACTGTAGTTCAACAAACATTTGAAGATTGTCTAGTAAATATTTAATATGTCCGCTCCCCCCTTATTTAAAGGATAGTTTTCAACCTTAACTGCGCAATAGAATTACCTGCAGATCTTTTAAAAAGGGCTCATGATGGGGCTCCACTCAGAACAACTAAAGCAGAACCTTTAGCAGAGAGGCCCAGGCATTGGTTATATATATATATATATATATATATATTTGTTCTTTGTCCCCAGTTCCTGGCCTAGAGTGCCTAATACTCTTGGTATTTCCTGAGTGGCAGGAGTACTTTTTTAAATTTGTAATGAGCCCCTTTTGACTATACTGGGCTTATGCTAATGAGCTGACCCCTAGTGGGTCTCAAAGATGGGGGTTGGCTGCCAGAGAATCCATCCACCTGATTAGCGTGTTGGAACTTTCAGTCCTACCCCCTGACCTTGGGGAGGGGAGAAATGCTGGAGATTGAGTTAATTCACCAATGGCCAATGATTTAATCAATCATGCCCACAAAATAACATTTTGATTAAAACTCTTGAAAGAAGGAATCTAAATTCCTTACAAGCTGGTGAACACACTAATGTTCTGGGAGAGTGGAGTGCAAAGAGCAGACATAGAAGCTCGGTGTACCCCTCACTCCCCCACATACACACACCTTACACTGCACATTTCTTCCATTTGGCAGTTCCAGATTTACATTCATTATAATAGAACTGTAATTGTAAGAATAGAGCTTTCCTGACTTCTGTGAGTCATTCTAATAAATGATCAAACTTAAGGGCAGTGGGGGGCTGGTGGTTGTAAGACTTCTGCATTTATAGTCATCCAGGCTGATGTGCGGGTAGCCTGGGGACGCCATTTGTGCCTGGCATCTGAAGTGGAAGTAGTCTTGTGGGACTGAACACTTAACCTGTGGGGTTCTGGTCTAAATCCAGGTAGTCAGTATCAGAATTGAATTGAATTGTAGGACTCCTTGTTGGCATTGGAGAACTGTTGGAAAACAGTATACTGATGTTCAACCAAGAATTTGATCAACTGATTAAAAAGATAATTTACAAGTGTCACTTGTGTCAAAATCCCTTTCTCATACCAGGTATTCCAGATAGCTAGAACTGGCTTCAGAAGACATGGATAACATTTTTCTGTGAATAAGAAAGTACTTTAAATTATATAAGCCGACCAAAACTTCTTTTCTTTTCTTCTTCCTTCTTGAGGACAGGGATCAGAGAGAATGTGTGGAGTGTGGAGTGAAATGAGTTTGGAGAAGAAGACAAGGACTAGATGATGCAGTTCCTTGTAAGTTATGCCAAGTATTTTGAATTGAATTCTAAGGACAATGGGAAGCTTCTAGGGGATTTTTAAGCAGGGGAGAGACAAGATCAAATCTATGTTTTACCAAGATCTCTATGGAGAACAAATTGGAGGGCAACCCAATGAACAGTGAAGAGGGCAGTTAGAAAGCTAATGGAGTGGTCCAAGTGAAATTGGATTATGGTTTGGACTAAGATTCATGGAACAATGTGAGAGGTTGGGAATAGTCAATAGGGGACAGAATAAGATACTTAAAGCAAAGTGTCACTGAAGTTAATAGGCCCAAGGACTAGTGGGTACCCAAGGTCTTTTGACATGGCTGGAGACAGGTCAATAGCTTTGATTTAGTTTATAGTTGTTGCCCAAAAAAGCTGTTTTCAAGCTTCTTTTCTAGAGTGGTTTCTAATTAGTCATTGACCTTATGTACCAGGTTTAAAATGAAATTCCATTGTGATTGAGGATGAATGAAAGTTGTGATATAAAAGGATCACTCCGTATTAACTGCTTGGGGCCCTGGAAGGTACATATTGTCAGACCCTCACATGCAGTGGAGCTAGCCATTATTTTAACTAGCATTTTATTATGGGTTATGAAATCAGCTAATCAAACTTGCAGAAAGGTTTATAAAATAAAATGAAGAACTTCTTTTGCATGAATTTGGTGATATCTGTTTTGGTTGCTTGGGGTTTTAACACTTATTGTTGTTGTTTGTGTTTTTTTGGTTGTTATTACTATTATCATTATTTTTTTAAACATCTTTATTGGAGTATAATTGCTTTACAATGGTGTGTTAGTTTCAGATTTATAATAAAGTGAATTGGGTATACATATACATATATCTCCATATCTCCTCCCTCTTTCATCTCCCTCCCACCCTCCTTATCCCACTCCTCTAGGTGGTCACAAAGCACCAAGCTGATCTCCCTGTGCCATGTGGCTGCTTCCCACTAGCTATCTATTTTACGTTTGGTAGTATATATATGTCCATGCCACTTTCTCAATTCGTCCCAGCTTACCCTTCCCCCTCACCGTGTCCTCAAGTCCATTCTCTACATCTGTGTCTTTATTCCTGTCCTGTCCCTAGGTCCTTCAGAACCTTTTTTTTTTTTTTAGATTCCATATATATGTATTATCATAGAGTATTTGTTTTTCTCTTTCTGACTTACTTTACTCTGGATGACAGATGCTAGGTCCATCCACCTCTCTACAAATAATTTGTTGTTTTTGTTTTAATTTTTTTTTCTTTTTACCTTTTGACCCTCTTCACCTATTTCTCCAACCCCCCCACACCCTGCTTCTGGCAACCACCAATCTGTTCTTTGTATCTAAGACCTTGTTTTATTTTTGTTTTGCTTTTTTTTTTTAGATTCCACATATAAGTGATATCACATGGTATTTGTCTTTCTCTGTCTGATTTATTTCACTGAGCATAATGCCCACAAGGTCCATCCATGTTGTCACAAATGGCAAGACTTTGGTCTTTTTTTGTGGCTGAATAATATAACATTGTGTGTATATGTATGTATATATATATATACCACAATAACCATATCCATTCATCCATCCATGGACACTTAGGTTGTTTCCATTTCTTGGCTATTGTAAATGATGCCACAGTGAACACTGAAGTGCGTATATCTTTTCAAGTTAGTGTTTTATTTTTCTTAGGATAAGTACCCAGAAGTGGAATTGCTGGTTCAGGTGATAGTTCTATTTTTAATTTTTTGAGAAACTTTCATACTGTTTTCTATAGAGGCTGCACCAATTTTCATTCCCACCCACAGTGCACAACAGTTCCCTTTTCTTCACATCCTCACCAAAACTTGTTATTTCTTTTCTTTTTGATAATAACCACTCTAACAGGTGCAAGGTAATATTGTGATTTTGATATGCATTCCTTTGATGATTAGTGATGTTAAGTACCTCTTCATGTACCTATGTACCTGATTTGGACATCTGTATGTCTTCTTTGGAAAAATGTCTATTCAGATCTTCTGCTCACTTTTTAATCAGACTTTTTTTGCTGATAATCATAATGATTTTGATTTTATAGATATGGAAACAGATTCAGATGGTCTTTGTGAGTTAGAGAGCTTGGAGTTGAATGTAGAGTTTTTCTGACTTCAAAGCTAAGTCCTGTTACCCCTCTGCTGTACACTCTTCCATTGTAGTAAGGCAAATTTTACCAAGAAAATGGCTGTTTGGGGTTCATAGATTGTTTGGGTTGTTTTTGCTATTGAGTTGTATGAGTTCTGTATGTATTTTGGATATTAACCCTTCATCAGACACATTTGCAAATATTTTCTCCTATTCTGTAGATTGCCTTTTCATTTTGTTGATGGTTTCCCTTCCTGTGCAAACACTTTTTAGTACAATGTAGTCTCACTTATTTATTTTCCCTTTTGTTGCTTTGGCTTTTGGAGTCAGACCCAAAAAAAACATTGCCAAGACCTATCTCAAAGAGATTACTGCCTATTTTTTCTTCCAGAAATTTTATGGTTTTAGGTCTTACATTCAAGTCTTTCATCCATTTTGAGTTAACTTTTGTGTATGGTGTAAGATGGTGGTCAGGTCTCATTCTTTTACATGTAGCTGTCCAATTTTCCCACAACCATTTTTTGAAGATACTATCCTGTCCCTGTTGTATATTCTTGGCTTCTTTATCATATATTAATTGACCATATAAGTGAGTTTATTTCTGAGCTTTCTATTCTGTTCCATTGATCTACTATAGTGTTTTAATTACTACAGCTTTTGTAATATAGTTTGAAATCAGGGACCATGATGTCTCCAACTTTGTTCTTTCTCAAGATTGCTTTGATTATTTGGGGTCTTTTTTGTGGTTCCATACAGATTTTAGGATTATTTGTCCTATTTCTTTGAAAAATGCCATTGGAATGTTGATAGGAATTGCATTGAATCTGTAGATTGCATTGGGTAGTATGGTCATTTTACCAATAGTGATTCTACTAGTCCGTAGCCCAGAATATTTTTCCATTTATTTGTGTCTTCTTCAATATCTGTCATGGATGTCTGTAGTTTTCAATATACAGGTCTTTCACCTCCTTGGTTAAATTTATTCCTAGGTGCTTTATTCTTTTTGATTCAATTGTAAACGGAATTGTTTTCTTTATTTTGCTTTCTGATAGTTTATTATCCTTGTATAGCAACACAATAGATTTTGGTGTTTTTTGCTAAGCAGGTGAGCCTCCTTTACCTTAAGTCTGGGAGCAATCAGCTGCCATCCAGGAAGCTGGGCACTTGGATGGGTGAGTCCAGGCACTTTTAAGAGCTATCTCCCAGGTTGCTACAGGCTTGTGAGCCTTGGGACACAAGCCCCTTTAGTTTTCAAAGTTAGATGTTTGGGGGATTCTTCTCTGAGGTGAGGACCTAAAAGTTGAGGTAATTGATGTGGGATTGGAACCCTTCATTCTCTGAAGAGAAGCTCTGGGTTTTGAGTTTTCTCCCAGTTGTGGCCCACTGTGTGCCAGGTATGGGTTTATGACAAGATTGTGTCCCAGATTCTTCTTCCTGCTTCAACATGGTTTTCTTATCATTTGACTAAATGTGCAATCATCACTCAGCCAGCCTTTAGGTTTTTTTAAGAGGAAATGTTGGGTTTCCCTGGTGGCGCAGTGGTTAAGTGTCCACCTGCTGATGCAGAGGACACGGGTTCGTGCCCCGGTCCAGGAAGATCCCACATGCTGTGGAGCGGCTGGGCCCATAAGCCATGGCCGCTGGGCCTGTGTGTCCGGAGCCTGTGCTCCACAATGGGAGAGGCCACAACAGTGAGAGGCCCGTGTACCGCAAAAAAAGAAAAAAAAAAAAGAGAAAATGTTCCACATGTAGTGGTAGACTTTGTCTGTGGGAGGCCATGAGTTCAGGATCTTCCTATGTTGCCATCTTGACCAGAGAGACCAAGACTTTTCTGTTAGGCTACCTAACCTTTGATACATTTGTCTTCTGCTTTACTCGAAGGCAACCCTCTGAGAGCCTAAGTACCTAAGTATTTATTGTAAAGATTAAATGAAAATGACTATATAAATGTCATGCTGTTTTTCAGTAATTACTAGTTTTATTTATCTTTCCCTCCATGGATTTCTATTAAGTCAAACTGATAAGACTCACCAGTAATTAACTGAGTACTTTATTGGGTATCGTCATAATTACTTGTCTATTAGAATTTAGCTAAACCTATCATTCTTCTAGGATTCAGCGAATTATGAAAAGAAAGCAGAAATTCTTATATTTTTGCAAATGGGCACACTTTGCTCTTTGATGCAGCCCAAATATCTAATGGAGTACCTGACACATAATAAGTGCTTGATTAAATACATGTTTAAAAAGAAAGTTTGTTTGTTTGTTTGTTTGTTTTAATTTAGGAGAAAAAGTATTGCCCAGTCTGCTCTTAAGTAGTTTTCAATCTAACTGAAGAGAAAGAAAGAAAGTAGACACATGAAAAAGTATGACAGTATAGACTAATTAAACAATAAAGGTTAATTAATTAAAGGACAAGAAAAGTTATAGCAGTTCATGATCAGAAAATTTTGCATGAGAGATCTGATGTTTTGATCAGACTACATGGGTAAAAAGTAGGAGGAAGACCTTTCTAAACAAAAAGAGGTTGCATATAAAGGCATGGGATATGAATGCATGAAGTACATTTAGGACATTTTGAATAGCTAAGCCTGGCTCAAGTCAAAAATCATGTGAATGAAAAGTTGCACCTGGATGTGTGGCTTTTGAACAGATGCAGAGAGTGCTGGCTTTACACTAGATTTAATGGGATTGAGCAGGAAGGTAGTCACATAATGAATATGGTCTCCAAGGAAGAGCAGCCCTCAATCCAAGAGTAATTTAGGAAAAGTTTCTTCCAGGAGGAAAAAAAAAAAAAAAAAAGTGAGGCTCTGGGTGAAATGATAAGTCAACCCAGTGAATCTCAACTACTACTGTCATGAAATTAGGTCAGCATAATGTGACTTCTGAGACAGGGTTGGGGGTTTGTTTCTTAGCTTACTTGAGGGTGAGTTACAATTCTTAATTTTATTCTAACTTTGAGCATAGGCTTTATATTTCATAATCATGCCTTATATTTTCATGATAAAGAGGCTTCTTTTAGTATTTGTACAGTGTTCTGATTTAGACCAAAATCAAAGAAGGTAAAATAAGGAAAAGGACTGAGGAATTGTACCCTTAATTATGCCCTCATACAGAATAGACATATTCTTAACTTTTAATTTATTGCTTAAATTAAAATGTTTATTTTAACTGCATTAAGGTATAAAATGAAGGGAAAAATAAGAATTAAGACAAATTATCCCACAAGATTATTTTAAAACCAAGGTCTTGTACTATGAATCAAGAGTGTTCTATACACCAATGTCTTTCTCTCATAATATTCCAGGAAACTTCATTTGCGATTGGAGACTGCCAAAAATGATAAATATCAGATTTGATATGGTGAAAATCACCCTCTGCTTATAGAAAGTTGAATTCTTAGGCCAAGAGCTGTAATCTTAATGTTCTGGAACTCTGTACAAAGGAGAAAAACATGGAAAAGTAAACTTTTCCTCTAGGCAATATGATAGAGATTTTAATTAAGAACGGAGGGTCTATGAGGGAATCCTAGGTTTATAAGTATTCAGCTGAAATAAACCAGAAATTGAAATAAAATTGATATGGATGAAGTGTCTGTTGTGTCATCTTTCCTCCATGCTTACAATTTTTTTTTGACACAACCTTACATAAACCAAGATATAAGATAAAATTCTGAAACATGCAAGATGGAAATTGAAAACAAATCACAGAAAGATGCTGTTTAAGCTGCATTTGTACACTGAAATATAGATCAATTCTGAACACCTAAAATTCTATGAGTAATGGGTATATTTTATAGAGAGATGTACAGACAGTAGTAGTAATGAATTGACACGGAAAGGAGGCTATAACTGCCCCCCTCAACACTAATGACATAGAAATGTGATTTTTCTTAACCTTTGAGAGATATATTATTCATCTTTAAATTGAATATTATAGCTGGGTGATTAGATATTTGTAGACCCAAACAACCAGAGCCATAGCATCTTTTTGAGGCAAAACTACAAGCAATACTTTTCAAATTATAGAAAATAATACCATTTGTGGGGGGGGGGGCATCTACTATACAGCAGTCCTAAATCATGGTGCTAAAGTTAAATACATTAACTTTAGTGATTATTTTATACATGAAGAAACTGAAAATGGGGGAAATCAAATTATTAACTGAGGACACACAGGTAGTAAGTCATAACAAACCTGTCTGACTTCAAACCTCATGTTCAATTTAATTCATTAGTTATATCTTGATATAACCACCATGCTGCCCACTCCATAAAAGACAAGAACTGTGTCTGTCTGCATATTTTAAAAAACCCACAGTCTCAGTCCCACTCAATAATAATTATATCAGAATTTCTGGGGTTGGAAGCCCAGGTATTTTGTTGTTTTCTACAAATTCCTCAGATAATGGGTATGTCCAGTCTAATTTCCTTGTTCTCCATTATCTTTGTGGAGTACCTCATTGTACTACTAAAGCATCAGGTATCATTATCCCTATTTTTCAGATAAGAAAATTCAAGATTAAATTTTTTATCTAAAGTCACATAGCATATAAGTGAAAGAGTCAGAATTTAAACTCAGTTTGCCCAGTTCCAAAGCCAGTTCTTATTTTACAGCCACTATATTATCTCCCCTCAAAGGAAATTAGTTCATGTTTCTGAATATTAATAATCCCTTTAAACTGTTTAAGTAACAACCATAAATGCTATGAATTTTTCTAAATTTCAAAAATCTTGGTGCAAAAGATCTATATAACAAGCATTATTGCAATTAACCTATTAATCAAGTTGAGTTATTGCACATTGCATTGTTTTATTCCTGAATATATTACTTTCAAAATCTATTCTACAATTATTCCAGCTCTAATGGAATACCCTAAAGGAGCAAAATAAAACTTTGTCCCATTACAACAATCAGAAAATGATATTCTATTTTTTAATAAGCTATTGATTGTTTACCAGTAAAAGATTATCACATTTATTTTATCTTGTAAGTTACAAATTCTAGGCATTTAATTGTTTATGACTCAGAGACTAAAGAAGTATTGGAAGGCTAACTTCATGCCTGGGTCAAATAAAACTTTTCTTCAATCAGGCAATGTAAATTTCAGTTGTCCTGTTAGAGCTATTAAGAGAAAGGATATGAATCAAGGTTATGAAGTTAAGTATTGCTTCCCATTATCCTCAAAACGGCAAACTGAATCTCTTGGCCAAATGAAAAAAAGGCCATGGTCTAGGAAAGCACAATGCTATACTTTGCCCACATGCTTCCTCCAATTTGTGGTGAGAAACCGCTCTTACCAGAAGTTCAGTGGTGCCCTCCCAGTTGTGGCTGGTGAGGACCTGCTGATGCGGAAGTAGAGACTGAACAAAGATAACCAAGGAAAAATCTGCCAGTTAAGTTGAAAGGGCTGGGGGATGATATTTCCAATATTTCCTGGCATTTCAACCTCTCCTATGCCTGAAATCCTGGATGTTTGCAATCTCTGGCTACATCCTCTTTCAGAATAACAGCACAGAACTCCAGCAGTGCAGATTTCTAGTGATTCTCTGGAGGGACCTGTGATGATCTGTGATCTATGGTTGGAGGGCGAGGTGATTTTATTATTTACACTAACAACAGCAGTAATAATTACTTTGTGTTTGACACTGTCAGCAGTCTTTAGATGTATTAATTCTAAAGTCACTAGGATACAAGCTGCTTCATGAGAAAGACTTTGTCACCTTGTTTGTCTTTGTATACACATGACAGGCACTCAATGGATATATGATGATTATATCACATTGAATCTTTACACCACCATATCATCTAGGTATTCATTCATTTTACTGAGTCACTTTAGATGATTCTGTACCCAGTGGGCACACACTTTGTAAGAGTGAGATTTGGCATTTGAACTCAGAACTCCTATTGCCTGATCCTATGCTCTTAGCAACCAAGATATAATCTGTTGGCAAAATATACAATAGTAATGTGAATTGCATTCTTTCTGTTCTGAAAGATCAGTTCTATACAAGTCAACACACAATTACTTGGCTGCCTGGGAATCAAGTCAATGGTGGGCTGGTTAAGAAACCCTTTAAACTGTAGTCTTCACTGGCAGCCTGCAGTGAAGAGAATCAAGATTTGAAGGACTTCTCATGTACATAGACAGTTAATAAAGTGAGGGTACTCTCCAGCCTCTCAAATAACAATACGCAATCACTGAGCACCTTTGTTTTTACAGACATACCTTCTTCTCTCCCATTTAC
This sequence comes from Neophocaena asiaeorientalis asiaeorientalis, assembly GCF_003031525.2. Taxonomy (NCBI): domain Eukaryota; kingdom Metazoa; phylum Chordata; class Mammalia; order Artiodactyla; family Phocoenidae; genus Neophocaena; species Neophocaena asiaeorientalis. The sequence continues at coordinate 6,590,011 of NW_020185338.1, read as the reverse complement.
CTACCTGTATCCTAAATTAGGCAAACATCCATAGTAACCAAATAAAGGCTCAAATTCTAATACCTGTCTTCAAAGACTGGAAAATGTTATACAGTACTTTGATCAACACACTGTACTAGATTTGTGTGCATTGGGTTGCCAGGTACAATTCTAGGCACCAAAAGTACAAAAATTAATAAATGTGACCCCAGCTTTTGAAAAAGTCACCATTTAAAGAGCATAGAGACCCATAAATCACACCCAGGATGGATTATATCTAAAGCACAAAGCGAACACAAAAGAAAGAAAGATAAATAGAAAAATCCAGAAGGAACTCTAAAATAATGACCTTGAATGAGGCCACTCACTCTTTCATTAACCTCCAAAATGGTATTACAAGGAGACAGATTGATTAGCTGCATGCTAATAAGTGGACCAGTAGAAAAGACAAATGTGTGTTTTAGGAAAACTCTTTTCCCATATGTATCCAGGGAAAATGCTACTCTGGTTGACCATATATTTACAGCATATTAATTTCTAATAATTTAACATCTGAAAAAAAATAACGTTTCTTATGGATAAACCAACTCTTTTATGGAAAATTTAAATAATGGGTCAACCATGCTTTAGAAAGTTTAAATTAGATTCTTTCCTAAGTAGCTAAAATGTATAGGTCAGAGTTTTTAAATCTGTTCAGTTTAACTATCACTGTCCCAAATTTACTTATACATATTAATTGAACAATACTTTCAAAACTATTAAGAAAACTGGTTTGTATAGAGCAGTCCTAGAAATTAGGTTAGACTACTCCGGTCTTTCTGCACTTGGAAAAGTTAGCAAACCAACAACAAAATAAAGAATTTATGTAGCTAACACCAGAGAGTGCCACATCTGAATCTCAAAAAATACTATTTGAGGTGAAGTGCCAGTTGAAAGAGGGAGAGAGAGACCTGTAGAAGACGCTGTACCATGTAAATGGAAACTGGAAACTCCCATGAGACCAATGGAATAAATTAAATTCTTAGTTAAGTTGTTTGCTATTGTTTGGACAAAAGCAATGGATCAAAACCTAGTGGTCTCACTTGAAGGGTGCATCTTTACAAGCTTTAACAAAGATCAATTGAGTGGGAAAATTTGTCAAAGTAGTTATTTGAGTATGTGAAAAAAAAAAAAAAAAAGCCAGTGTTCCCCATCCTGATAGCATTGTGTAGACGCACCTGAATCTCTTTTTGACAAGCAAAGCCACTTATCTGCATTTTCTGTGCTTTGCCCAGAAAGCTCTAGGGAAAACTACATTGATCTCTTCAACACTCAACCTTCTTATGCCTTCTTTCCCAGAAAGTTCTATTTTTTCCCTCTTTGTCATTCTGTACCAATGAGAAAAAAAGAAAGCGGTGAAAACGTCAGCTGAATAAAATGCAAATCTGGGGCATCTGTAACACAGGGAAAAGTGACTTTTTATTGGAAAGTATTTTCTAGGTTTGCCACAAGGGAAGGTGAAACAGAAAAGAAAAAAATAAAGAGAGGGACTTGCAACTTCTTATTGCTATTAAAGTTTAGCTAATTCCTTCTCACTAACAATGTATGCAAAGTTGTGCTTTAAAAATTAGTAAGATAAAAAAAAATAATAAGTGGAGCCAATTAAATATCCTTTTAAATACTGATGAAAAATTACCTTAAAAGACATTAAAAGTCTTGAGAATGTGGACACAAAAACAGGCAGTTAGATATGGCACCTTTTAACCTGAATTTGCAAAATTAGACCACTTCCTTGCTCTCCTGTGCAGAAGTTCCTAATCTGACTATTGCCTTAACATTGTTCGGGGATCAGCAAATGGGTGGCCTGTAGGATCGCTGCTTATTTTTTAAATAAAGTTTTAGTGGAACACAGCCATGCCCCTTTATTTTCATATTTTCTATTACTGATTTCACATTCTAGTAGTAGAGTTGTGATAGGAGCCCACAGGTATGTAAAGCCTAAAACTTTATAGGAAGTTTTAGGTGTAGTTTTGTAGGAAAAAAACTATCTTAAGTATTATAAAGGGCCCACACTTTAGATTGTATATGACTAAAGGGGTCATTGACAAGTTACCCCAAAAGCTCCTCCACCAGCTTACGAGGCCTGTCAAATCCACAGGTAATGTTATCCCTCATCGGTAACATATGAACGCCAAGCATTTTCTTCTCTGCTGCTGTGCTTTTGTTTTCCTCTCTGGTTAATACATCCTTTCCCCTACTCCAGCTTAAAAAGATCCTCTTCTACAAATGTCAACTCCTCCATGAAGCCTTCCCTGATTCTCCCAGGCAGAATTAATTACTGTCTTCTGATCACTACCAAAGCACGGCTGCAACACTCATATTGTATTGTGACCCTGCTGTGATTGCAGTGCATGAACTCCTTACAATCTCAAGCTCTGTATTTCTCATCTCTCCCATGGTGCTGAGCAAGTATCTAGCATTTAGTAGACACTCAATAAATGATTGCTAAAGTCAACTTAAAAGTTGTCTGAGACAATCCATAGAGGTCCCAACTGAAAGGTACCTGTGATTTCTTAGAACCTATTTGCAATTTTATTAATTTAGAAGAAAGTAGGATCCTGAGTGGATGGGACGAACAAAGATCAGATACATTATAAGAGAAAATGGAGAAGTTGAAAAACATCTGGAGTGTAAAGTACCTCCAAAAGGTTCAAGACCTTGAACATCAGAGAATGCAATGCTGGGCCTCATTCCAAAGATGAGCTTTATAACTCAGTATTCACCCTATCTCCAGCCTCCTTCACCCATCAGCTCTCTATCACCCACATCTACTCTCTCCCACCTTAATATTCCTTTTGGTGTTATTGCTTTTCTTTCCTGCTTACCCACATTCTGAATTCCGTGTCTGCCTTACCCGAACTGCTGTTCCTTTGTCCCTCTAATCTTCCCTGTGTTATTTTGCCCTTCTCTAAACCCAAGTCCAACATGAAATTCCTTATACAGACGTGGTTCCATTTTTTTTAATTCACCATTTTAGACTCTTCCTACATTTCTGTTATATTCTCTTCTATTGTCTATGTAATTTCTTATGAATTACTGAGTAATTAGCATGAGCTGATTGGGGTTTTCACTCCCTCAATTCATTCCTTGAAAATTCTAGTTAAGTGTATCAGTCAGTTTTCTCCAGAGAAACAGAACCAATAGCATTCATTAAGTTATTCTCGCTTTTATTTCTTCAGGCCTTTTGTTGTCTGAAAAGTGACTGTCATCTAATCTCAGCAGTCAGGAAATGATGATCTACTTAATGTTGATATCTTGAACACGACTACTCTGGACTCCTTTTTCCTCTTTTGGGGCCACTGCACCTGCAGTTCACTCCCAGAAGAGCCTGTCAGTTACATGGTTTTGTAACTAGCACTTGGGGCCTGAAACATTCAGCAAGTTTCCTAAGTGTTTTGTAAGCAGGTGCATACCCTCCAGTCTCCTCTGACTAAAATTTCACTTTCCTGGATGACTAATTATGTACTGTAGGAGTAAAAGCAAATATTTTTAGAACAATTATATTTTTTAAATACAGGTATTGGGCTTCCCTGGTGGCACAGTGGTGAGGAATCTGCCTGCCAATGCAGGCGACACAGGTTCAAGCCCTGGTCCGGGAAGATCCCACATGCTGTGGAGCAACTAAGCCCGTGCACCACAACTACTGAGCCTGCGCTCTGGAGCCCACAAGCCACAACTACTGAAGCCCGCACGCCTACAGCCTGTGCTCCGCAACAAGAGAAGCCATCACAATTAGAAGCCTGCTCACCACAACGAAGAGTGCTCACCACAACTAGAGAAAGCCCACGCACAGCAACGAAGACCCAAGGCAGACAAAAATAAATAAAAATAAATAAATTTATTTTAAAAAATACAGGTATTAACTCACTATTTGGCAATGACAATCATATACTAATCCTGCCAAAATCTACTAGACTTTCAATCACCTGTGCAAAGGTGTAGACTTTTTGCCTTTCTTCTTGCTTTCTTTCTCACTTTTGGAATAATTTTTTTTTTTTTAATCTTTTAGAAGCCATCATCCTCATCCATGTGCTGAGGGATATCTTCTTCTCTTTCCTTCCCTTTACCTCATCTCAGTGGGATATGGAGAATAGAAACTCAGATACAACCAAGAAGAAGACAATGAGATTGAGATAGACCTTGGTGTACTCTCACTGGGTCAACTAGAGTCATCACTTGCTAGAACCATTTCTATAGAGGCTCTGTTTCCTTTCTCACTGATAGTGAATACTTAAGACCATGTGAACATGGAATGGCCAATAGCTGCCTCGTCTACCATCATTGGAAAAAAACCTGTCTAAGCTTACTTACCAAGGAAATTAAAGCACAGGAAGGGAGGGAGAGAGAGACAGAGAGAGAGAAGAAAAGAGAAAGAAAGAGAGAGGAGGTCCCACTGATATCAAGCGCACCTTTGATGTGGAGCACTTGGATTTGACAGCATTCCTAGAGTTTCTCACTTACATGAAATGTGAATGGTGTGTCTGTCACTTGTGTCTAAAAAAGTCTCATCTGATTCTCTCATTAATCCTGGATGTCTCTTTAGGGCCTTTAAAATAGGATCTGGAATCATTTGCATATAGTTTGTTAGCAAAGAATGAATTTGAGATAATAATAATTTAAAAAAAGATCATTCTACAGTGAAACACCTAGTTAATGGCCCAGCTAGTTATGAAAATGGCTCTGTTTTGATTAGTTGGAAACTATTTCAACACAATTTGATTTGACATCTTGTCATATGAAATATTTTCATGTTAACGTGTGTGTGAAATTCTACCAAACGCTTTATCTAAAATGTCATGACTTTTTCTAACATGACCACTGAATCTGATTACCGGATAAATAATTAGGCATATAGACATGCTTTGTTTTGATAACCACTATTGTTTATTTTTCATTTTTTTTGCTGTGTCCATATGTGCATGTAGAAGTATTAATGGAAGACTTTTTAGAAACTCATTTTAATATATATATATATATATATATATATATATATATATATATCTGTTTTATGTAACAGTGACTAGAGTGAGTTTTCTGTCTTCTATTAACCCTTGGAGTGGTTGTGATTGTCAAAAAAAAAAGATGAATACTAAGTAAAGATTTTCTGAATGAAAATTTCTATTTGATATAATTACCAATAACATTATTCAGAATTCAACTATGCAGCAATTAAATCCTAAAAATTCATTTTTAATAAATAATCAAAATACATTGCTAAAAATGTACATAAAAAATCTCATTGCAACTTTTGTGAAAGAATTAGAAACGACCTACAACAAATAAATAGTGTTTTAATGTTGATGTAGGTCATAATTACAAAATGTAACAATTGTAGTAGTTTAAAGATGATTTTAAAGTAATTAATGGGAAGAGCAGTCAGTATACTATTAATCTGAAAACATAAAGTCAATGTTGTATATTCAGTATGATACTAATTACAAAAAAAGTTTATAAAAATCAACTAGAAGAGAATGCATAGGGTAGTGAAATTACGGACAATTTTTACATAGTTATTTATATTTTTCTGTACTCTTTACATCATTGACTATGAATATGTGTTGCTCAGTATTCAGCACATCTTAAAAACAGCACCCACATCTGATAATGATATGATAATATAAAGAATGACATACATCTTCGGTTGCACTATAAATCAATTTACTATTTTAGAATAACTATGTCCTTTGAATAAGTTTATAATATTTTGATTAATAGAATGAAATAAATAATCCTGAAAATGGACACATCTAAACACTAAAGATATTTTTTCATAGTGTCATTTTCTATTATAAAAAGTTCAAAGGGCTTCCCTGGTGGCGCAGTGGTTGGGAGTCCGCCTGCCAATGTAGGGGACGCAGGTCTGTGCCCCGGTCCGGGAAGATCCCATATGCCGTGGAGCGGCTGGGCCCGTGAGCCATGGCCGCTCAGCCTGCGCGTCCGGAGCCTGTGCTCCGCAACGGGAGAGGCCACAGCAGTGAGAGGCCCGCGTACCGAAAAACAAACAAACAAACAAACAAAAATTCTGTTCAAAAAAAAAAAAAAAGTTCAAAAATAACTTAAGAATGTAACTTTGGGCACATCAGTTATGGGGCATGTTAACCAAATTTGAAATTTTTAAAATTATTATTAGGATAAGATCATGAAATTTTAAAACATTGTATGATATAAGGTGAAAAGAACATTAAATTACATACCTTTTGCAATTACATCTATATGATTAATCTAGGGGGGGTAAAAAAATCCAAAAACCTATTTCCCTTGATTTATTAGATAAGCTATTTTTAGACATATAGAACGAGTACAGATTTCTTTCTCTTTTTTTTTCTTTTAGAAGATGTCGGGGGTAGGAGTTTATTAATTAATTTATTTATTTTTGCTGTGTTGCGTCTTCATTTCTGTGTGAGGGCTTTCTCTAGTTGTGGCAAGCGGGGGCCACTCTTCATCACGGTGCGCTGGCCTCTCACTATCGCAGCCTCTCTTGTGGAGCACAGGCTCCAGACGCGCAGGCTCAGTAGTTGTGGCTCATGGGCCTAATTGCTCTGCAGCATGTGGGATCCTCCCAGACCAGGGCTCGAACCCGTGTCCCCTGCATTAGCAGGCAGATTCTCAATCACTGCGCCACCAGGGAAGCCCCAAATTTCTTAAATTTCTTTTAGGTAAGATAGTTTCTCAAACTATTTGTCTTTTTATTAGGAGAGGGCAGAATGGTTAAAAAAAAAAAGCATAAATCACATGATGGACAAACAGATATAGAAATTTCAAAATTGAGTTTTTTAAAAATGCATCATATGTTTAATATTATCTAGATATTTGTTTTGTGTTGAACCGCCAATGTGATGGTATTTGGAGATGGGGCCTTTGGGAGGTGATTGAGGTTAGGTTAGGTCATGAGGGCAGGGTCCTCATGATGAGATTAGTGGCTTTTTAAGAAAAGAAAGATCTCTTTGGACACATGCATGGAGGAAAGGCCATGTAAGCACACAGTGAGAAGCAGCTGTCTGCAAGCCAAGACGAGAGCTTTTACTGGAAACTGAATGGGGTAACACTTGGTCTTGGACTTTGGAGCTTCCAGAACTGAGAAATATATTTCTATTGTTTGAGCCACCCAATTTATGGCATTTTGATATGGCAGCCTTAGATGACTACTACAACAGCTTAAGGTTCTCCTGCCATGTTATACAGGTGAGAAATAAAGTCGGTATCTTTATACTAAACCTCTTTCTTGTTAGAAGGAAAAAATGAGTGAATAAATTTTAGTGAAAAACAAGGAATGGTAAAGACGTAACTTTTTTAGGGAAAAGATATTAGAGTAGTTTCATCATGTCTCTTTTATTTGCAAATGATAAATCAACTTATTTAAACCAAACAAGAAAATTTATTTTCTCATGTAAATGAAAAGTACAAGTTGTAGCTACAGATACTGCTGGATCTGGGGGCTCAGTCAATGTAACACAGAATCGGTCTTTTTCTATCATGTGGCTCTCCTCTTTATTAACTTCATTTCAGGAAGCGCTTTCCTCCTGGGGATCTGATGGCTGCTTGATGCTTAGCATGAATCCTATTTTGTGAGCAACTCCAGGGAAGGATAGCTTCTTTTTTCCAATATTTTCTCCAAAGGGCCTAGAATTGATGTCCATTGACAGGGAATCCTGAGAAGCAAATAAACCAATAAAGGGTGTGAAAATAATGAGTGGTTACCACTACAGGCAACTAGGGTTCAGCCTCACTAGAGATCTCTGATCCTGTAGGTCTAGTGTCTAATCTGCTGCCTGGCAAATACATATGTGTTTACTGAATGAATGAGTGAAGCACTGAGTGAATAAATGCATACATAAATCATCAAATTCATCAAACCATGAATGAGTCCATGAGTGATTCAATGTCTGCCCAGATTACGAATAGGAATTTATTAGTGGGCTTAGTTTTCATATACGTCTAGTTTATTCGAAATACAATTGTCCTTTAACACCCTGGGTGCAGAGAACCAAGTGCAATGTTGCTGATACCCATGATGTTTCCATGATGATCAAAGGTGGAAGCCATTCATTGGTAAAGGCTGAGGCTGCACTCAGTACTACTAAGCTCCTCTGCAGACACAGTAACTGCCCTGATATGTGATACCCCCAAGAGACAGGATTCTCTTGACTTGCCATGTACTGAAATCACTTCAAAGGGATACTATCCTAATGACAAGAGACACCAGAGTGCATGGAGACTGTACATTCTACTCTTTTTTGGCACTGTACACTAGAGGTAATAGAATATGATGAAAATAAAATTAATTTAATTCCTTGGCTTAAGTCAAAACATAAGAGATCACTGATCATTGGATCCAGGAAAAGTTATTGCTCATAAAATAGTGGCCAAGATGGGATGATACCCTTGGTCCTTTAGCTCTCAATTCAGAGTTCTAATCAAAGATTACTATTTAAAGTGCAATTCAGTCTATGACTACATACTTTGGTGGTTTTTTTCAACCCTCATTGTGCATCAGAAGTATGCCTTTCAAAAATTCCTACACATACAGCAAACCTCTAGATAATCAGACTTTGTTAATCTGGAGTGAGGCATTGCCATTTTAAAAAAGTGATTTTAATGTGCAGCCAGTGCTAATATTCACTAAGAAAGTTGGTGACAAGGATATTTTAAGAAGTCCTTTTCAAAGGTTTACTCAAAAGAATCATAATCAATCACAGTTTACTATGTCCTACTTGTGTATTCAAACAGGAAATAAATTTCTAAACTTAATGTATTTTCTAACAGAGATCGAACAGGAGGCATCCCAAAATGGCCGATGATTAAGAATAATACACTTTTCACAGAGGCTGTTAATGAAATGACCGAGATTTCTAAACTTTCTTAGCCAAATTCATTTTATCGCATTTTGTTATGACATTGACATTTCGCCAAAGTATTCCATCTAAACAGTGAAGCCGACTTAATTGTTTTCTGGATTCTCAAAGTTTGTTGATCCTATTATGATATTTATCTTATTCGCACTTCAGCTGAATGTGAAATGATTGCAAATCAATTCATATGGTATCTTGCTACCTATTAACAATATGGAAGGTTTAATTTAATGTTGGCTTGTTTGGTGTCTGGAGATGTGCAGGTGAGAAGGCATACGATTCTAATCTCTTTTCATAAGCCACAGTTGAGTGAGCATCGCACATCAGTGTATCATTTTTTCACAGTTTATCCTTTTTCAATCAGTTTGCTGTTTCACCTTGTTAGTTCTGACAGAGGCGAAGTAGAAATGCCAAAAGCTGTTGAATAAATGCTGCACTGAGTCATATAAATTTCAGCTGCACACAGCAAAATCCAAATGTTGCTGCTCATTTCGTAGGCCTTAATTAGAACCGATGTTGCTTTTTATCTGCAAAGTTTTCGTATAAAGTAAATGCTCATTAAAAAAAAAAGAGGGGGGAAACCCTCTTGCATTTAATCATGCTAAACAAGCTCTTTAGACAATTTGTTCAGAAATTTCTCTAATTAAAGCTTGCCCTCCAGGTAATGTGATGATCAGATCTACCAGTGGGTGTAAATTAGGGACATTATGTAATTAGCACTAAGACCACAAATTGAAGTAACAGCTGGGTGGCTGTGAGGGAAGCAAATAAACAGCTCCTAGGTGGCTCCTTAATATTAGGGAGAAGATCTTCCATTAGAAAATGTACTGCAGTGACTGGAGTAGCTCAACTAGAGCACTGTTGTGGTTTTTTTTGTTTGTTTTTTTTTTTTTTACCCTGAGTTCATTTCCAAGATCAAACTTGAGTGTATTTAAAACTTTGTTAACAGATAAGAATGTTTAGCTTCGACTCAGAAATGGATCTTAGTTTCTATTCATTTGAGACGTCCTGAATACTGTTCAAGCTAATTTCATCCTGATACAAAAACATCATCAGACTCAGCAAAAGGCATGTCAGTATTAACAGAATGTTCCCTTGGAAGAATTATAACAGAAAGTCACATGGTTTTTTTTCATTGGAGCCAAGAGCAACAATTAAGCTATATGATTCTCTATTTGAATCCAAGTTTGAAAATTAACCCAAATAAAAATATTTTAGGAATTTTTGTTGAAATGTTTATCTTATAGGATTTTCCTACATGCTGAGTTGTATCTATTCTTCCTCATTCACACCACCTCTCTGTCTTGGTTTAATTTATTAATTTGTTTTCTAAACTCAGTTCAAATAGCACTGTTTTGAGCAGTTTTTTGTTTTGTTTTGTTTTTTAACCACTTTCTGGGCTAGAAGATGGTCCTTTCTGGTTTCATACCTCCCTCTCAGCTCTAGCATCACAGTAGTTATCACACTTTGTATCTAGAAGATGCAATTCAATTTTCCAGAAGATTCTTTGAGGATACACAACATAGAAGGACCTGGGACGAATTGGGAGATTAGGATTGACATACATACACTACCATATGTAAAATAGGTAGCTAGTGGGAACCTGCTGTATAGCACAGGGAGCTCAGCTCAGTGTTCTATGATGACCTAGATGGAGGTGGATGGGTGGGAGGGAGGTTCAAGAGGGAGAGGATATATCTATACATATAGCTGATTCACTTAATTGTACAGCAGAAACTAACACAATGTTGTAAAGCAATTATACTCATATTATATATAAATGAAGAAGGATCTGGGTGGGAATGGTTTTCTGACATGCCTTTGTGTTTTGTGAGCATCTCAGATTTGTGGAAGAATATGGAAACAGGACCAGTGTCATTTTTCACGTTACCAGCATTAATAAAATGGTAAACAATATGTGAAGGAGTCTAATAAAATATACTAGGTCTGAAAGACACTAAGAGGCCATTTAAAAAATATTAGATACTCCTTTTCAGTAACATTTCAACCTCAAATAGCATTTAGACATCAACAGGGAACAGACATCTGAGCTGTTTTTAATTACAATTAATTTGACAAGCCTCATTTCATCATGGCGCCTACCTCTTTCCCATGGGCTCGTGGAACTCCATTTATATGAGCAGAAGCTCCAGCATATTAGCCTAGGTGAGATCAGCCCTTGAGGGGCATTGAGATCTAAGCAATCAAGCAGAGTTAGCAGGTCAAAATGTTCTTTAGAACCTCTGTCAGAGGAACTCACTCATGATAGCAACACTCACTGTTGGTGTTCCTGGTCTAAGCCTCATTCTAGTGCCATTTGCTGGTTCTGTTAAGTCAGTAGGACAATGGCATTAAGCCAGTGTTTCTCTACAGCAACCGGATAGCCATTTCTAATCAGATGATCCTTTGTTGTGAGGGGTCTCCTATGCATGGTAGTTTAGCAGCATCCCTGGTCTATACCCACCAGATGCCAGTAGCACCGACTGGTTGTGACAACTGAAATACCTCCAGACATTGCAGTGTCCCCTGGGAGGTAAAAAATCACCCCCCTGGTGAGAACCACTGCATTAGGCAGACCATACATAACTTGCTTTGGACTAAAATATTTTAAACCCTAAATCACTCTGAGCCAGAACATTTGAGCTGCAAACCTCAGTGACCCTGGACTTAGCTCATAGCATGGTCCAAATCCTTTAATTGAGGATATGTGCTCATCGGAAAGACCTGCTGGTCAGTCACAAATGCTGAAAGGATTTCATTTCATTGAGGCCCAAACTCCCATCATAATGGGTTTTATTAAGTTGCAAGAGAGATTACTTAACCAGACTAAGCCTTGGTCTTTGACAAAGCTAGTCTGCTTTCATCTCATTTACAAAACTCCCCTCCTCAAATCCATTAAGGAGGGTTACATTGAAAACTGAAGTGGACGTAACTTTGAGGACTGGAAATTTGGAAATGAACCAAAATACTCATTTATAATATTCATTTTATATCACTTTGATTTAAAATTTGAGTGAATGTGAGAGATTACATGTGATTGACCCTAGGGCAGCTCCGAAGCACCAATATGAGTGAAGGATCATAAGCTCAGACCCCATCCATATGCTGGCATGACTATGGGTCGCTAACACCACCATGGCTCTCTTTCCACTTGTCAATGAGGAGTGGAGAAAGCAGTTCTGAACTTTGTGCCTGATTGGCTTAATTTATTGTGGAGGACAGAGACCCCATATCCTGATATAGCCACAGCAGCTTTTTTCACATTTAGCATCAAAACTGTACTTTGATTGGATTCATATATTGAGCTTTGGTATATGACAATATCACAGGAAGATTCCTTTGAATCAGATGCTGAGATGGAGTTTGTATACAAGGTGTTTTTCAGGAATCAGAACCATACAGAGAAGTTAATGAAAAGATTAAAGAGTGGATTTTTTTTTGGTTTTGTGTATGTATGTGTGTGTATATAACAGGCAGACCTCGGGGATATTGTGGGTTCTGTTCCAGGCTACTGCAGTAAGACAAATCTTGCAATAAAGCGAGTCACAGGAAAGCTTTGGTTTCCCAGTGTATATAAAAATTATGTTTATACTATATTGTAGTCTAGTAAGTGTGTAATAGCATTATGTCTAAAAAAAACCAATGTATATACCTTAATTAAAAAATACTTTAGGGACTTCCGTGGTGGTGCAGTGGTTAAGAATGTGCCTGCCAATGCAGGTGACGCGGGTTCGAGCCCTGGTCCAGGAAGATCCTACATGCTGCAAAGCAACTAAGCCCGTGCGCCACAACTACTGAGCCCACACGCCACAACTACTGAGCCTGCTCTCTAGACCCTGCGAGCCACAACCACTGAGCCCACACGCTCTAGGGCCTGTGCTTCACAACAAAAGAAGCCACCGCAATGAAGAGTAGACCCCACTTGCCACAGCTAGAGAAAGCCCGCGTGCAGCAAAGAAGACCCAATGCAGCCAAAAATTTTAAAAAACTTTATTGCTAAAAAATACTAACCATTGGGGCTTCCCTGGTGGCACAGTGGTTGAGAGTTCGCCTGCCGATGCAGGGGACACGGGTTCGTTCCCCAGTCTGGGAATAACTCACATGTCACGGAGCGGCTGGGCCCATGAGCCATGGCCGCTGAGCCTGCACGTCCAGAGCCTGTGCTCCGCAAGGGGAGAGGCCACAGCAGTGAGAGGCCCGTGTACCACACACACACAAAAAATACTAACCATCATCTGAGGCTTCAGCAAGTCATAGTAATAACAACCAAGATCACTGATCAGAGCTCACCATAACAAATATAATAGTAATTAAAAAGTTTGAAATATTGTGAGAATTACCAAAATATGGCACAGAGACATAAAGTGAGCAAATGTCAGAAAAATTGATGCCAATAGACTTGCTCGACACACAGTTGCCACAAACCTTTAATTCATAAAAAAATGCAGTATCTGCAAAGTGCAAAAAAGGGAACCACAATAAAATGAGTGTGCCTGTGTTTGTGTGTTTATGTATTAAAGTTTTGTATTTGTTTTGTGAGAAGGTTATTTTCATTTTTGGGTTTAAACAAATTTTTTTGTTTGCAGTGGACTCTTTCATACACCTCAGCTGTTTCTTTTACTTAATTCAGGATTAAAAAGTTACTGATGAAAAGAGTTAAAAAGTTTAGAAAGACAAACTGATTAATACCATACTTTCCTGGCCCTCCTAATCAATCCTAAAACCCCACATTTGTTTCTGTCTTAGCTCTCCCCAAATAAGCCCAAAGTTAGGCCCCGATGTCTCAAATATTTCAGTATAGAGGATGTAAAGGATTCATACACAAGGCACCAGTAATAAACAAAAATATAATTAAACACTGAAATGTGTGCAAAGATGAAGACAGAGAATTCATCATTCATAGCTTTCATGGTGGTGGCCAATTCCCCATTCTCTAATGCTGTCTACAAAACCAGCAGGATTCAAAGCTTTCAGTTCTTTCTTAGATAGTTTCTTGTCAGGCAATGGCACTCACAGGGTCCCCAGTCTTTAAAGGAATTTCCTGTCACTTGCTAATTCATCAGGGAACACTGGGTAGCTTGCAAGAGGTGATGATGGAGTTAGAAGGAAAGGATGTGTATGCTGGTCACATGATACACTGGTCACAGTGAAATTCCTCTAAAATAAAAGCATTCAGATTATCACACAGACCTCACGCTGATAGGGTTTAAATAGCAGTTTCAGCCTGTTCTCTAACTGAATCTACTTTGAAAATTGCTGAAAAAAGTACCAAAAGACCCAAGTGAGCATGTTTAAATCCATGAATTGTTCAACTCAAAGGCTAAATAAGTTAAGCATTTAACACAAAAGTACATATTTGACTCTAGTTAATTCAGAGATATTATTAAATCATTCCAAATGTTTCTTATGCACTCAAGTATAATATTTAACAACTGTGGCTTTGTAAGGAAACTTTCCAGGTGTCAAATTCTGAATTCCTAATGCCTACTTGAATGTTTTCAAGTTATCTTGAAGTCAGCATGACCAAATCAAAATCATCCTCCTGCCAACCTGGTCCCCTTCCAATCCTGGAGAGGTTGCCGTGATGAGTCCATCTTGACAACTCACTCTTCTTCATGCTCTGGCCAATGTTTGATCCATTATCATTCCTTGTCAAGTTTATCTCCAAAAAATGTATTTCAAATGGTTTAGGCTCTGGAGTCAGACTCTGCACGTGTTCAATCCTCCCACCACCCTCATGAGCCATGTGACCTCAGCAAATGAGTTAACTTCTCACAGTCTCAATTTGTCCATTGATAATAAAAGTACAGAGGGAGCATCATATTTAACAGGAGGGATCTATCCCCTAAAGAGCACATATATATCAGAATTACTTCTTAAATCCTTTATATCAATAATAAAATATATGCTTTTGTATATACCTTGCTATCTCAATGTCTTCTTCCAAACAATTTCACAGCAGCTCCTCTGTCTTGACTGTTAGTATAGCCAATTTTCTTCCATATTACAAAGCATACTCTGGCTTTCCAATGCACAGTTTGGTTTAGATTTAAGGAGCTGTCTTGAAAAAACCAATAACTCTGAGCTATGGAATCAAATCAGGAAGCAGGTGATTGAATTACAGGATGCATAGTGCAACTGATGGCATCACAAAGGCATACATATTCAGATAGTTCCAGTCAAATCAGAGCCCCCCATGTTTCCTCTACCCAGTACTCTGGCCAGCACTGGTGCCAGTTGGCAAGAGCATGAGCTTGAGTGATGGAGTAATGAGCACATCTCTGCAGTAATTACAATGTTTCACCTTCAGGTAAGATGGGGACCCAGGCTAGTCAAGTATATAGCAGTGGATTCAGACGTCCCCAGTGTGCTGTTTACAAAACAAGGATGAGCCTGAAGGGCATGAATTTCTCTTGAACTGAGACCCAGACCTATTTTCTTGTACAATATAGTAAAATGATAGAATGGGAAATGTGGCGGGAAGGAACACACAATTAAATACACATGTATGATATTCATATGCACGTATAAATATGGAAGAGGTGATGCTACTATACCCACTTCATTGGAGTTTTCAGAAGACCAAATGAGGTAGTATTTCTAAGAAATTTAGAAGAGTACCTGATTTTGGTAAGTGCTTAATAAATGTTAGCAATTTATTTTCTTTCCTATTTATTCGCTATTATCATGAAGTCCAAAGTCTTTCACACAAGATCTTTTTTATCCTGATTGAATTTTCAAGAACTAGGATTAGCAGTGGGGAAGGAAGAGTGACTTAGTTCAGCCAGTGAAGAGAGAAAGAACTGGATAGCCTAATAAGTTCACTGCCCTCTGCCAAAAGAGACCCTGCTGAACGTCCGGCTCCGTGGATATTGGTCCACTGGCGTGGTGAGAGTAATCTTGTTTGTCCAGATTGCCACATGGTGCCTACTGCTACCAAACACTCAGTCTTCCAAGATTATAGGCACATTAGTGGATACTAAATATGCTTAATCATTTTTCCCCCAGATCTAGACACAGTGCTGAATCCAGGGGACCTTCAAGTCTCAGCCATATTCAGGGCAAAGCTATCTTTCTTAAAAGAGTTAACTGCTGGGGTGGTGTGCCTTGATTACCAGTTTGGTTTTCTCTGCCAATGCGAAATTTTTCTCCGAGGTCCTTTCCAGCCAATGGTCCTTCATTAATACCATGCCCACCTACCAACACAGGTCTGACCATCTGTGGCAGATTGCCAAGATAGGTGCAATAGTTCCTTCCATCCCTGTATGCATGCCCTTTACAATATGATTTTGTGACTCTTCCATCAAGAGATGGACACTATTTCTCCTGCCTTAGAATGTGGCTGGCCCAAGTTTGGCGAACTGAATATAGTGGAAGCAAGGTTTTGTGCCTTTCCAGCAAGGCCTCAGGGGGCTTTGAATCTTCCATAATTAGACTCCTGGTGTTTTCATCTATTATGTGAAAGAGGCTGAGCTTGAATTCTTGGTGATGAGAGAGCATATGGAGAGAGAAGCCCAGCTGGCCAACTGGCCAAAACTGCAAATCTGTGTACAAGGACATCCTAACTCTCCAGTCCCCAGCGACTACAGCCACATGGGGGATTCCAGGTGAGATCAGTGGAACAACTCATCTAATCCCAGTCCAAACTGCTACCAGAGAATTGTGGGCAACAGAAACGGTGGTGGTTTTATGCCACTAAGTCTGGGGAAGCCTTTTTTTATGCAACAATAGATAGCTAATACATGATCTTGGAATCCTGGGAGGAAAAATTGAGATTTCTGTACCTTCCCTTCAAGAAATCCTCTTGGGCCTCCTGTGCAAATAGTTCTCTCACTGAGGGATTCTCTATGAGGGGTAACATTCTTCATCAAAGTGCACTTATTCTTTTATATTCTTCCTCAAGGAAAGTACTACACTTTGGAATCTGTTTGTCTGTGTGTTTCTCTCTCTGACCTAAGAAAGACTACATATGCTACAGTTTGCTTTCTTAAGACTGCTTCCAACTGTAAAGATAGAAGTGACAATTGAATTATTAAAATTTTTTTAAATGCTTTTTACTACTAACCTGACATCATATGGCTACACCATAATTTATCAGCCATTATTCCATTATTGGATATTTATTATGTTTCTAAAATTTTACAACTATATCTAATTCTTATATAAATGTCTGTTCACATTTCTAGCCATTTCTTCAATACAGATTCCTAGAAATACAATTACTGATTTAAAGAGTATGAATCTCTTTTTAAGCTTTTAGTGACCACTTCAAATTGCTTTCCAGAGAGGCCCAGAGAATTTATATGACTACCAGCAGTACATAATAGTAACTATCTCCTTTCCTTGCCATTATGGATTATTAACTTTTTAAAACTTTGCTGAATGTTTGATAATGAAGCATAGTATTCTATTCTTACGAAAACTTCTTTTAGTTTAATAATATTTTCATAACAGTTTTTCTCCTTTTTCAATAATTTTCTTCTATTCTTTTCCTATTTGTAGTTAGACCCCTTAAGCACATTTTTTTCATATTAATTTGTCAGAGCTCTTAATATTTAAATGATGTATTTTTTATTGATACTATCTTTCACATGTGAAAAATAACTAATTTACATTTTTATAAGAAAAAAGCTATTAAACAAATATTTATTGTATTGAATAGCCCACATAATCCATAGTATATCTCCCATTTTTTCCCCTTCTGTCTTCCACCAAAATAAGTATACAAAAGTGTTTTCTAGAGTTGAATGCAATTTAAAATTTCCTACAGAATTTAAATATTTCCTTATCAAGTTGTAAGGTTGTATGCAGTAATAAAGGACTACAAGCTTGACTTTCCAAAATAAAAAAAGAAATACTTATGAGAAGTAAAATTATATCAGAAACACTATTCTATTAATCTCTTGATTAAGGCAGTTAGGTTTCTTCTAAGTAGAGATGTTTCCACATGCATATTTTTTTGAAGTCTAAGTTTATAACCCATAAGCAACTGCTAATGGTATCTCTTGGTATTAGTAGAATCGATAAAAGTTTGTTTGGGGGCATAATTTCATTGGACTGTCTGAAAAGAGATTTTAAGTAACAGTATCTCTATACCACCAACAAAAGTAGCTGGGGTGATATAGAGACATTGCTACTTCCATCTTGCATACAAGCATTTTTATTCCTAAATTCCCTTCTGGAATCCAGATGAAAATTTCTAAAAAAAAAAAAAAAAAAGCAGAAAAATCTGGTGTTTCTGACCCTCAGAACACTTGGCATCAGCAGTTGGGGAATGAGAATGGACAGAAAGTGCTTCTCTGGTGGCTATAATTTGTGTTCCCTCTCCTAGACGGACCCATTCATCCTCCAACTTTTCATCCCATCCATGTGAAGGTCTAAACATATCTTAAATATTACCTTCTCCTTAAAACTAACAGCTATTCTGTTTTTGAATCGTTTTCCTTTCTCTTTCAGAGAAAGAAATGAAGTGATTTCAAGAAGGCAGAAGGTTTCTTAAGAGTTTTGGTGAATGCCTTTCTTGCCTTTTTTGGAATTCTCATTGCCATGGAAATCCACAACCACAATTCTTCTGAAGAGTTTTGTCTTAATCACAGAGCCAGACTACTCCAATATGGCCCTATGGAATAATAAGCATTTTGGTCTTTCTTCTCAGTCTGGGTAATGTTCTCATCCTGGAATCAGGTTTTGTGGCACAAGGCAAGATGGACATTTTTTGGCCTGCTGTCTGATATTGCCTCTCCTGCTACATGATGAGCTTAACATTCTTTGCAGAGGTGAGTTTTATTGAATATTTTTAAGGGTATGAATTATTACTTACACAATTGCCCCACAAGTTAGTCAACCAATTTAAAATAGAGGTGTCATTCTTTTTAAAATCTATTTCTCGGGCTTCCCTAGTGGCGCAGTGGTTGAGAATCTGCCTGCCAATGCAGGGGACACGGGTTCGAGCCCTGGTCTAGGAAGATCCCACATGCCGTGGAACAACTGAGCCCGTGAGCCACAATTACTGAGCCTGCGCATCTAGAGCCTGTGCTCCGCAACAAGAGAGGCCATGATAGTGAGAGGCCCCCGCACCGCGATGAAGAGTGGGCCCCGCTTGCCACTAGAGAAAGCCCTCACACAGAAACGAAGACCCAACACAGCCATAAATAAATAAATAAAGCAAACTGTCAACAAGTAAAAATAAAATAAACACTAAAAAAAAAAATCTATTTCTCATGTATAGCTTTGTCACCTGTATTAAAATTATAAATTCATAAAATTTGTTCATTTTGAAATTGTTTTGCAAGTATTCTTGACTGATATGGATTCTTCCTATCTGCTGCATTTCATTGAAAAACAGCTAGCTTGAAATTACTCCATGAGCTCCAAGAAGGGCCCTGATTTTACTGCTGTATGAGTGGGGCTATGCAGGATATGAAATAAGAAGTTTAAAGCAAGAAAAGAAAACACTAGGGTTTAGATAAATAAATGCAGGAATAATGAAAAAAAAAGGAGTTACCATCCTCAGATGAGTGTATGCTGAGGTGAATTCCATAGAATGTCCATAAAACAATTTTTAAGAGTCCCAAAGTTCATTGCTAAATCTGCTTAATTATAGATCCTAAAAAATAGAAATTTCAAGGTGTTTGTCCCTAAAATTTTGCTTACTCATTTTATCAATATTGCTTGAAATACCACAAATCTCATTTTCTCCATGTTAGACTTCCCAACACTAAAAGGAAATGTTGACTTTTAAAAGAAAAAGAAGAAACGTTTTTTTACACACTTAAGAATGATTTAAGCCTAAGACCTAAGGTATGGTACCTGCTTTATTTTGATTTTCTTATTTCCTTGCTGGCATTAGAAAATATCAGTAACATTTCACTTTTTAGACTATATTTTGCAAAGCAATTATAATCCCCCCCCACATATTTTTACATGAATCAACTGGTAAACATTCTTATTCCTACATAGTCTTTAAATAAGTATCTAAGTACATAAGTAAATTGATATTTATCAAATTACCTCCTAATCAATTAAATTATGTCAAATTATCAAGTCACTAAAAGATGCTGAAGAGATAAAGGAGATACTAGGGGTATTCCTACTGTCTTGGAAAGATTCTGGAAAGACATCACATGTTAGCAGGTTGTATTCAGCTAAGAAAGCCTCACAAAAACATGGAAAGAAAATCACCTCTTCTTACAGCTTCACCAAATTGAAGTAGAATTAAGGTTACATACACATCTTTAATATTCCTATGAAATAATTCTGAATTCTCTACTGACCTTTTTCACTACTTAGATTCCATTCACCCAGTCTCCATAATGCATACAAAAAGCTTCAGGGAGATTTACCAGCCAAGACGTCAGTCCTGGTTACTATAAATTCACAGAAAATAAACCAGAAAACCTGTTCTGACCACCTAAAGGCCACCTGCTACTGTACTGGCTCTTGCTGGCTCTGATTTCTGCTGTTGAAATAGGCAGCTCCATTAGCTTGGTGTAACAGGTGTTGGTGTTGCTGCATCTACTGTGGGGCGTGTGTTTGCATGTACACATGCCGTGTGTATACATGTGTGTGCCTGTGTATGTGTAGGTAGGAGGCTATAACAGTTCAGATACGTGAGTTTGAAAATGGTAAAAAATGAGGAAGAGAAGGGGCCAGATTATATGTGGGCCAGAATAAGGAGTTTAGACTTTGTTATAGGCAAGAGTTCAAAGCGGGGGATAAAAAACAAAGTGAGTTTAGGGAAGCCACTCTGTTGCAATGTGTGACAATGAAAAGGGCAATTCTAGGGAAAAGATTTAAAATACAGATATGAGTAGGAGAGTTTTGCAAATACAATAAGGATCTGGACCAAAGCAGCTGTAATAGGAAAAGGGAGGAGTAACAATCTTACATAATGATTAAAATATTTTGGATCTGATTTTAATTCACACATATGAATTTGAATATTCTCCCTTTTAAAAAATAGTGTCATGTTTTATATGGTTTATAGTAGGGGTATGGTTTTGAGGCTATATTTATAATCAAACTATGATTTAAGTCTATAACTCAACAAGGAGCTTCTTAAAATATTCTCCTCCTCTCTAGTCTCAGATGGATTTAGATTTGCCATTGTATTGATACTATTCATTTGTCAACTTCTATCTCATCAGTCAAAACTTCATTGTCTGCTGAAGATGATCTGTGAATATTTGTCAAGTTAAATAACATGAATAAATCATCTGAGTGATTTAAAGTCAAAGAGATTATTTTGCCAAAATTTTAGGCTGACATAAATTCTGTTATCTTTTTACCATAGGAAAATTGCATGGGGAGCGTACACACTATGGCCAAATGCACTAACTAATCAAGGTCATTCAGACTTCCAAGGATTGTTAACCTCATGGCACGGTTATTTTGAGTGACTCTAAAGATACTCTATTAGTTCACCGGATTATAATGCTTGAACACACTAGTAGCCCCTGCATCACTGGCTGATTGGGGAGTTGAAAGGGAATGGAGATGGGTTTTGAGTGGTCAGTCATAAGCAGTAAGAAGCTGTCTGGGAGCCAAAGTTTTGAATGTTTTGAATGAAATGACTAAAATGATTATACTGTACATGACCAGACTACTCAGAGATAGCAAATTAAAGTAAACCTATGTTTACCAGCAGGGAAAGGGGGGAAGGGATAAATTGGGAGATTGGGATTGACATACACACTACAATACATAAAATAGTTAACTAATAAAGGCCTACTGTATAGTGCAGGGAACCCTACCCAATAATCCGTAATGACCTATATGGGAAAAGAATCTAAAAAAAGTGGATATATGTATATGTATAACTGATTCACTTTGCTGTACACCTGAAACAAATACAACATTGTAAATCAACTGTATTCCATTCAAAATTTTTAAACAAACAAATAAATAAAGCCTCCCTCTGATCTGCTGTGTATGTATTTTAATGCACAGCCTCTTCATCCATTAATTCCTCTGAAGTGAAATTGAACTGAAATAGTGACCATTGTCCCTTCTCCAACAATCCCCCCCCCCAAAAAAAGGAATTCATAAAATAAAATCTACATAATTGTATCTTCTAAGGGTTACTGGAAAAGTACAATAAAGTATATTGCCAAACAAATAGTGCTGAGGTAAGAGAAAATCAATCAACTAAAACAAATAAATAATAAAATGGAAATGGAATCACCATGATTGCTCCTAGTTTTCCCTCCCACATTTTTGAAAGATGTGACTATAACTTTGATTTGCAATGCTTCTTCTTTCTTAGAAAATTGTTTGGAGAGCTATTATATTTTTATTCTGCAAGGGAAGATTATATTTAAATAGATTCAAATTTTAAATAGATGATGATTAGCAAGCCTTGGGAAAATAAATTGTTGAATAATAAGAACTTGTCCCGGGGCTTCCCTGGTGGCGCAGTGGTTGAGAGTCCTCCTGCCGATGCAGGGGACACGGGTCCGTGCCCAGGTCCAGGAAGATCCCACATGCCACGGAGCGGCTGGGCCCGTGAGCCATGGCCACTGAGCCTGCGCGTCCGGAGCCTGTGCTCCGCAACGGGAGAGGCCACAACAGTGAGAGGCCCGCATACCACAAAAAAAAAAAAAGAAATAAAGGAAAAAGAACTTGTCCATTTCCCATGGTGTGTGGGCTTTACGTCCTGACTCTCTGAGAATCCTGCAATCACAAGTAGTCACTTAATAAAAATGCAAACCAGTTTGCATGCTCCCATTTCCAAAAAGAGGCAAACAGTGTACAGAGAAAGCATTTGCTTTTAGCATCTTAAATGGAATGTCCTGTGGAGGTGTAATATGATTTCCCTCAAGTTCTTTTAAATTAATATGTAATATTGTATACTTGGTATTAAAACTTGGTTGTTATATGGGCTTATGAAAAGATAATAGAGAAAACAGAAATAAGGTGTCTGGCTGTGGTCTTGCTCTTGCCTACTTCTCTGAGCTTGAGGCCATAACAAGGCCTGCTAGTCAGCTGCTACAAGATTTCTGTGGTCTCCTTGCCAATATATGGCTCCCACATGGTTTGAAAGCAGCAAGTCTCTTGGCACTTGATCAGTTGAAAGATACAGTGGTATGAAGAATAGTTCTAACCAAATGAGTTCTTCTGGTGCTCATCTGGAAAACAGCACAGACACACTCAGCTTACAGTGGGTCTCGAAATATGGATACTGATGGCCACGTTTCTCCAGATCATATGCCCCATTTGTTGCTTGAATCAATTAAGCAAGAGACAACTTTTCAGCCTGTGAACCTTCACTGTAAAAGAATTTCATTAAAATGCAAAGTTCTTCATAGTTCTATAACGATATGTTAACATGTTCATGCTGGTAGTGATGGGCCTACCTGATGTGTTTGAACACTTGCTAACATATGTTTCTATTTCATTATATGTTTCAAGATAAGATGAGGTAGGAGTTCCATCATTCACATACTAAAAATTAATTCATCGTTAGGTAGTACATGTTAGAAACATAAGGCAAAGTTAAAGAGCACTGCCATTCTATGTAGATTCTCCTCCACTCATCCAGGATGAAACAGAGTAGAATGAGGCACATACTAGAAGTGAATTGTCATTTTATTCCTGTATCTATGAAGGACCCTCTCAGTAGAATGAACATTTATTTTAATAAACAGAGTGATGGTTCATATCCCGACTATAATCTCTCAGCAGACACTTTGTCCCAGAATTTTTTTTTAAAGGTTTTTACTGGGCTGTTATCATTTACTTTGGGATTGTTTAAATTCATTATTTATTTTACATGCTAGATATGCCCTTTAGTCTACAGATGCTATTGAATTTACCTTCCTATACCTAAAACTTGGCACGATTTCTATAACATAAGTAATACTCAATAAATGTGTTTGTTTTGTTATAGAAAGAAATAAATGAGTATTACATTTATACTCCTATTCATAAAACAAATCACTCCTGTTGGATATAAATATTACCAAGACGTATAAAACTGGATTCTTCTTTCTCAGAATGATTATAAGAGAGAAAGAAAGAATGAGAGAGAGAGAGAGAGAGAGGAAGGGGAGGAGTTGGAACAAGGACAGCAGTTAGGAATTGTTTGCTTTTTATATTTGAGAAATTTATCCATAATTAACTGATAAATCCTTATTGTTTTTATCTCTTTCCCCTTTCCCCTCTTCTATTATCTTTGTCATATGAATCAATTTACCTGGAACAGGTCAGTCAAGATGGAAATTTGAGCAAAAATATATGAACACTATGAAAAATAGTGTTCTGTCACAGAAACACACACACATACACACACACAGACACCCTCACATGCAAAACCTTTATGCAATGTTAGAGATGGGTAAAAACTTAGGGCACTTTTTCCCCAGCTCATTCTTCACAGGTGATTATCTGTAGAGTGCTCTGATAGGGGAAATGAGTTTTGAAGAGTCAAACACCTGGATTTGAATCTTAGGACATCTGTTGCTTTCTAGCTTTGTGATCTTAGGCATACTTCTTAACCTTTTTAAGTTTTGGTTCCTTCGTCTATGAAATTGGCACATTAATGCTTATTTATAGGCTTGTCATGTATTGTAGTGAAATGATATGCCTAAGATCTGCATTGCTGTGTGCAGAATATAGATACACAATAATTTTAACCATTATTCTTTTATGGATCATCTATGATAATGAGGTGGTATTTTTGTTTATGGCTTTATCGTGAATGTGTTTTCATAGACGTATTCTTATTACATTTAAAATTCCATAAGGGATTGTCATCAAAGTCAATAAAATTGAAGCCTGTTGCAGTTTGTCTTTTAAAGGTGCATGATGAATGGAGAAGAAGCAGTGTGAAATTGTGAAAGAAACACCGCAATAAAAAAAAAGGCACCCAAGTTCAAATCTCTTGCCTAATACCCTTTCACTTAGAATTTGATCCAGTCACCTGGTGTTTCTGGGCCTGTGTTGTTTCACCATGTAAATATGAAGGACATGGTCTCACCTGGAAAGAGGCAGAAATCTGAGTCAAACCCCTAGTTTTTCTTGTCCTTCCCAGATCTGAACTTTTTGTTACTATACGTGATTTTTAAAAACATTTCTTTTATTTTTTTAAATTCAAAGGTATCATGGAACAAAAAGAGAGAAGCTAGACAAGTGACACCGCCCAATAAAACTTTCTGTATTAAAGAAAACGTTCTACAACAGTAATCAATATGGTAGCCCTCTAGGCACATATAAGTGGCAATTGAAATATTGATAGCATGACTAAAGAAACGAGGTTTTAAATTTTATTTAATTTTAGTTAATTTAAAATTTGATTTGAAGAACCATGTGGCTGGTGGCTATAGTATGGGATAGCACAGAACAGACTCTAGAAAAGCATTAAGTCAGAGACATCTCACAGGTCTAGTCATTGCATTAAAATAAACTTGGATTATTAGGAGAGTTCATCCCTTTTTGGAATAATAATCTATGTGACCTCATGAGAGCAAACAAATTTTGGGGGAAGGGAATCCAGTTTGATGTAAGAAAGCCTTAACATGGAAAGCAGTAGCATCCTTTTTGAAATTTCTTTAAAAATTTTAGTTCCTTCTAAGTACTTTTCTGTTGTACTAGAAAAGAGTACTCCTCATGAATGCCTCATGATTTAAAGCCAGTGTGTTGGGTTCCTACCCATTCCATCTTGAGTACCTACTTTTATCTCTTGGTTATCAAATGATAGTGGGTGAAGAAGAAGAATGGGACTTTTGTAGGGTAGAATTTGGAAATTTGTAACATGTGTAGCCCCAGTTTTAAATACCATATGAAACAAAAAATAAAAGAAAATTATTTTGAGTTGAAATAGCCTATATAAGGGAATACAGAAAAATCAGATGACTTCTTAGTTATTGAGAAACTGTCAGTATTTGAAATTCTGTGGGAAATATCTTAATATTTTATTTAATATTTTATCTATTTAAAATATTTAATATTTGGTAGTTTATTTCGATTAAAGTGTAAACAAAAATCTAGATATTTTTGTTGTTCAAAATTTGTCATTTATTTTCCTGTTACAGATTGTTTAAAGAGTTACAAAACAATCATTCTAGAGAGTTTTACATTCTACAAAGCACTTCTGAAAGCCCATGTCATCATTTGCCTCTCACAATGGAATAGTCCTGAGTCAGGTATCACAGTGTTTTGTTTTTTAATTAATAAAACTAAGTTTTTAGGCAGTTTGACTCCAATGGTCACATTATTAAGAGTCTGAGAATCAGAATTCCAAATCCTGTGTTTTTGCTTTTAAACGTTCCCATTCTTTACTTTGCTTTTAGCACTGATTAGGTGGTTTTCTCTCAAAAAGCCAGTATGCCACTGAAACTGGTACTCCTTCATGTCTAATACATGATTTTGTTGGGTGCATAATCCTTTGCTTCAGAGAAATTCTCCTTGTGAAGACTCGCAGAGGGTAAACACAAGCCCCTATGTGATTTATGGTTCTGAGAATCAATCCCCTTCCCAATTGCTTTGTGAATCGTATTTGTTTTGAGGTTGATTTGCTTTATTTGGATTCAATTTCTTTTGCCTCCCCGTGCTCTAACAGAGATTTCTTTGTGGAGGTCTACACCATATGTACAGATCTTATTTTAAAGCTGTATTTAAAGATACAATGTCCATTGTATGGGTCTGGCTGAAACGTCCTTCTTTCCACACACAACCTCCAGGAATGTCCACTGTGAGTGAAATGGAACAGCTTTTATCAACAGTTTATTGGGGAGTGTTAAGTCCATATAACCTTGTGCCTCACTAAGATGTAGAAAGTCTGAGGCATGATGTAATGGTCAGCACGTGATTTTACTTCGGATTTTGCCTTGTAAAAGGAACAGACCTTAATGGAAAACTGTTCCAAACAGATGTTCGTAACTCTAGCATTGGTACTGCTGAAGTTAAAAGTATGGTGGGTCTTTGAACATTCTTCAGAGTGCCTTACTCAGGAGTGTTGACTTTATGTTCAATATTATGTTCAACATTACAATGAGACTATTTATGGTACCATAAGTTTTGACATTATTCACAGGATCCCCAAGTTAGAGAGTGTTTAATGTATCAAGTTGTCCCTAATCCATGCATCTTTTCTTAATAATTTTTTCTTTTTAAATAGCAGACAATGGAATTATGAGAATAAATAAACCCATAAAACATGAAGAGGTTAACAATGAGCATTGTATTTTCACCATTTCCAGGATATGATATAAGAACAGATCGACAAATGTGCATCTATATGTTCAAATAAATATTAAAAACAGTCATGTACAGGTCTGACTTAGTTTAAAAGTGGATACCATATTAAGACTCCATGCTGCCAGTGCAAGGGGCCCAGGTTCAATCCCTGTTCAGGGAACTAGATCCCACATGCATGCCACAACTAAGAGTTCACATGTCACAACTAAGGAGCACACATGCCACACCTAAGGAGCCTGTAAGCCACAAATAAAGAGCCCACCTGCTGCAACTAAAACCCAGTGCAACCAAATAAAAAAATAAAATATTTTTAAAAGTGGATACCACAAATATGAAAAATGGAAAAAGACTTAAAGAAGACAAATTATTTCAAAATGGTATATGTTGATCCTCTATCTATAAAAAGAGCTTTTTATGTTATTGTACTTTG
This sequence comes from Neophocaena asiaeorientalis asiaeorientalis, assembly GCF_003031525.2. Taxonomy (NCBI): domain Eukaryota; kingdom Metazoa; phylum Chordata; class Mammalia; order Artiodactyla; family Phocoenidae; genus Neophocaena; species Neophocaena asiaeorientalis. The sequence continues at coordinate 6,562,519 of NW_020185338.1, read as the reverse complement.
CTCTGTGTTAAGCAAAGTCTGACTTGAATATGTAAAGTCTACACACTCAAGTTTGCAAAATCTCTGACTTTGTGGAGAGAAACTAACTACATGGATGTTGATTGTATTTTTTGAAGAAGGCATGAAGACTTGTTGATTCCAGAGGTTTTTAACAGTGGAATCACTGTTATTCAGATGAAAACATAACTTAAATCAAGTTATCAGTTATATATTGTTGAACCTACATGGTGACTGTAGAAAATACCAGCTTAAAATCGCAAGGGAGTGAAGTGAGATTCCCAAAACAAGTGGGGGAAGGTACAAGGGCTACTTAGAATGAGTGATAAGAATTTCTACTAAAATAAAGACACAGAGGAACCACAGGGGTGAAGGGTGGGAAAGAAAACTGGACACACAGGAGCTCATATTTCACCCTTGTGGAGGAGTCTTTAGATTGTCTTGCTTCACTGCATTCTCACCAATGTCTCTCCTGCTTTTCTCTACAATGAATGGAGGGCAGCTTAAAGCCAACTTTCCACATTCCTTGGGGTTTCTGGGAGAACATTTTCCTTCCTCAGACAAGTACAAGCTCTTCCTTTTCCTTTTGGAGTGGATCACAGTGGTGATGACTGGACTTGCAGCAGCAATCATGGGAGCATGAAGGAAAGACCAAGAAGTCATGGAGGTCATGGCTCTGAGTCCTCCAGCCAGTGGACCATGGCTCGCCTCTGCCTGCCTCCAGCTCTCTTGCTGTAGAGCAAATAGCAAACTTGTATTCACCTAAGATCCTGCTTACTCAAGGGTTCTGTGCAATCAAATACAACCTTTGATAAAGTCCTGAGAACAGATGAGAGAGACAGAGAGGGAGAGACAGAGAAGTTGAGAGGGAAGGTGGGAAGAAGGAAGGGAAGAAGAAGGAAGGAAGGAAAGAAAGAAAGAAAGAAAGGAAGAAAGAAAGAAAGAAAGAAAGAAAGAAAGAAAGAAAGAAAGAAAGAAAGGGAGAGAGGGAGGGAGGGAGGGAGGAAGGAAGGAAGGGAGAAGGGAAGAAGGAAAGGAAGGAAGGAAGGAAGGAAGGAAGGAAGGAAGGAAGGGAGAAAGAGAGAGAGAGGGAGGAAGGGAAGGAAGTCCAGTATTCAATTTGTCAGGTATAGCACTGATTTGACAAATCTGTGTCATGCAATCCTCATAAAACCTGCTGAAGTAGGTACCATTTTCATCCCGATTTCACCGACGAGGTAAATGAAGCTCTGCCAGCATAAGAACTTTGTCCATGTTACACACATAAAATGCCATGACAGGTGGTCCATCTGAATCCAAAATCCACAAGCTGAACTTCTTTGCAATGTTGCCTTTGACTTCAAATGGAAGAAGCGCATGGGTAGGCGCTGAAGATGAAGGGGGTGCATGCTGGGAGGAGAATATGGGGCTCAGGAAAGAGGACAGTTTAGCATGGTGTTTCCAAAGTCGATGAGCAAAAGAGTGTTTACCAAATTTTACCAGATTCTTTAAGGGTGAGGCCTATGACAAATGAGGATAGGATTCCAAAAGGAAGGGTGGCAACCTAAGGTGCCCTTAAAGATGAAAAGGCAGAGGGATCCCACAGTGAGAACTAATAAAAGACCCTGAGTCCAGTGAGGAACAAGCTATAGAAGACCGTGTTCACAGAGTTCAAAGTCAACAGGGAGAGGATCTAAGCAGCATCAGGAGCTCCTCTTTGAAACAAGCCCCAGAGAGCAACGGGCCTCATTTCATCTCCTAGAACAGCACTGTGCAAAGGAACTTTCTGTGGTTAGGAAAATGTTCCCTACCATGGGCAGCACGGGACACAGATGAGGCTGATAGATGGCCAGTGTGACTGAAAAACTGACCTTTTGATGTAATTTAAATATTTATTTAAATAGCCACATGGCTACCGATTGGGCAACACAGACTAAATCAGTGGGACTAAAGGGGGGGGGCAACTGGTACAAATTCATCTCTGTTGGATGTCAGATATAAGAGAACATGAATCTCAAGCTAAAGACTGTACTGACCTTGTCAGGAATTCTGGTTGCAGATGGATGGATAGCGTAAGGAAAGCAGATGTTCCACATGTTTTTCTGGTGTCACTGAGAGCAAAATTATTCTCATTTCTTTCTTATCAGGACCCTTGCTTGATATATTTCTTCTCTTTCATCTATTTCCAAGATTTCTTTCTTCATACTTTATAAGCATAGTTAGGACTCATATTAAAAACAACAAAGATTACCAATAATAATAAGAAAAATAGGTATCCCTACATTCGGTATCCCTCCAGCTACACCTTGACCTCCCTCCCTCCTTCCCCACCTTCTCAAGTTTCTTTAGAGGACCACATAGGTATTTCATCTTTGTCCTTCATTCACTCTCAGCACTCTGATTGTGGTCATATTTCTGAAAATATGAACATCCCACCAAAAATATCAGTGGTGACAAGTGCAAAGACTCCTCCACATTGTCCTTGAATCGTGTGTCTGCATTGGCCCATATTAAGCGCTGATGGGAAATGTCTTCTCCACTGGCTTCTGCAACACAATTAACTGTAGATTGTCTCATTCTTCCTCTCTGTCTCTGTTTTACACTCTTTTATCAGCTCATTCCTTTACTTTCATCAATAGATGCTAGGGCTCCCCAGGGTGCTCTTCTCCATGCTCTTGTTTTCTCCCACCACAAACATTTCCTTGTGACCCTCATCCATTACAATAAAGTCTAACAATACTGACACTTAACTCTGTGTCATTCCCTGGTCCAAGCACTTTAAAAGGATTGATTCATTCAGTTTTCACAACCATTCTATAAGGTAAATACTGTTATTGTGCCCACTTTACAGATGAGAACACAGGCTCAAGAGAAGTTAAAAAATTTGCTCAAGGTCAAATAGCTGGTAAATTATGAGGATGGAAATTAAATTCAAAGAGCATAGCACTGAGCTACATTTTCTTACCTTCTATACTGCACTGCCTACTTTATGACTTCACTTATCCCTCACTCCTTATTTCTACAGCTATATTTTGAACATTTATGGACTGGCCCATGTATGCCCATATGGATAACCTAATCTTAAGCAAAAGCCCTTTGTATGAGTTTCAGACTGCTGACTGCCAGTGTGAAAATTCCAGTGTTTTCTCAAACTGAACAAGGACAATATGAGGCTATTATCTCCCAACTTAACGCATCCTTCTTGTATGAGGTGATGAGCATTAGCAGCTACCTGACAGTACAGGTCAGAATCGAGGTGGTCATTCCTTTTTTTAAAATTTTTTATTGTGGTAAAATACATATAACATAAAATTTACCATCTTAACCTTTTTTAAGTGTACAGTTCAATGATACTATATACATTAATAATGTTGATCCATCTTCATAGCTCTTTTCATCTTGTAAAGCTGGAAATCTATACCCACTAAATAATAATTCCCTATTGCCCCCACTTCCAGCATTTGGCAACCATGATTCTACATTCTGTCATTATGATTTTGACTACTCTAAATATCTAGTGGATTAATATAGTATTTCTCTTCTTGTGACTGGCTTATTTCACTTAGCATAATGTTCTCAAGGTTTTCTTCCATGTTGTAGTATATGTCAGAATTTCCTTCCTTTTTAAGGCTGAATAATGTTCCATTGTATGTATATACCGCATTTTGCTTACCCATTCATCTGTTGGTAGGCACTTGGGTTGCTTCCACATTTTAGCTATTGTGAATAATGCTGCTATGAACATGGGTGTACAAATAGCTCTTTGAGACCTCTGCTTTCAATTCTTTAGGATATATAGCCTGAAGGGATTGGTGGATAATATGATAATTATAGTTTTGATTTCTTGAAGAACAGCCATAGTGTTTTCTATAGCAGCTATACCATGTTACATTCCCACCAACAGTGGGCAAGGATTCCAACTTCTCCTGATAAATGGAATATTTATAAATGGAATGGAATATTTATAAATGTTATATTTCTAGCCATATCAATAAACAAAGGATGTCACAGTCACCAATGATTGCAGCTCTCCAACATGAGCTGGTGAGCCCTGAGGAAACTCAGGGCTGAAAAGAATACCTGCCATCTAGCAGCCATCAGACGGCAGCCACTCCCTGCGGTGAGCCCTGAGGAAACTCAGGATGTGAAAATACAGGCTCCAGATAGCTGAGGTGCATATCAAAGGAATGATTTCAGTGAGCCCAGACTCTTGCATCTTCCCATACATACAAAAGCCCTAAATTCCTTAATTTGAGATATCTGGTTTTCTTTAATTAACAATGATCTTTTGACTACCTCCCCTTTGTTACAAAACTGCTATATATCCTGGCTCCCCCCACCCTCTCCCCGGGCTCCTGGGAGTAGTTTCTCAGAGTTATCTGAAACTGTGTCTCCCGGGCTGCAGTCCTCATTTTGCCCCCAATAAAACTTAAGTCACAACTCTCACATTGTGCATATTTTTTTAAGTCAACACTCCACATCATTGCCAATAATTAACATTTCCTCTTTTTTTTCATAGTAACCACCCTAGTGGGTATTAGGTGTTCTCTCACTGTAGTTTTGTTTCCCTAATTATCAGTGATGTTGAGCATTTTTTCATTGGCCATTTGTATATCTTTTTTGAAGAAATGTCTATTCAATCCTTCTACCATTTTCTAATCAGCTTGTTTGTTTTTTGTTGAATTTTAGGAGCTCCCTATGTATTTTGGATATAATCTTACTGGATATCTGATTTGCAAATATTTTCCCCCATTCTGTGAGTTGCCTTTTTACATTGCTGATATTGTCTCTTGATGCACAAATTTTAAAATTTTCATCAAGTTCAATTTGTCCATTTTTTTCTTTTGTTGACTGTGCCTTTGGTGCCATAATCCAAGAAATTATTGCCAAATGCAATGCCATGAAGCTTTTTGTTTTATGTTTTGTTCTAAAAATGTTACAGTTTTAGGTCTTTAAGTTTTTGACCAATTTTGAGTTAATTTTTGTAAAAATGGTGTTAGATAAGGGCACAATTTCATTCTTTCGCTTGTGCATATATTTCCTCACTACTATTTGTTGAAAAGACTGTCTTTTTCCCAATGTATGATCTTGACATCCTCATCAAAAATCATTTGATCATATATTCAAGGATTTATTCCTAGGCTTTCTATTCTATTCCATTGCTCTATATATCTGTTTTTATTCTAGTGCCACTGTTTGGGTTAATACAGCTTTGCAGTAAGTTTTGAAATCAGGATGTGTGAGGTCTCAGGATTTGTTCTTCTTTTTCAAGATGATTTTGCCTATTTGGGGGTCCTTTGAGATTCCATATGACTTTAAGGAAAGGTTTTCCTATTTCTGTAAAAAAAAAGTCATTAATTTCTGTCAGCAATGTCTTGTAGTTTTCATTGCACAAGTCTTTAATCTCCTTGGTTAAGTTAATTTCTAATCATCTTATCCTCTTAATGCTACTGTAAATTGAATTGTTTTCATAATTTCTTTCTCAGATTCTTCATTGTTAGTATACAGAAATGCAACTGATTTTTGTGTGTTGACTTTGTATCTTGCCACTTTGTTGAATTCCTTTATTAAGTCAAGTTCTTGTGTATGGGTGTGTAATCTTTTAGGATTTTCTGTATATAATATTATATCATCTGTGAACCAAGATAATTTTACTTCCTTTTTCCAATTTGGAAGCTTTTAAAATTTTTCTTGCCTAATTGTTCTGGTTAGAACTTCAGTATATGTTTCCAATGGAAGTAGTGAAAGTGGGCATATTTGTCTCGTTCCTGATCTTAGAGGAAAAGTTTTCAGCCTTTTATCATTGAGTACAATGTTTGATGTGGGTTATGGCTTTTATTAGATTGAAGTAGCTTCCTTCTATTCCTAATTTGTTGAGGGTTTTTATCATAAAAGGGTGTTGAATTTTGTCAAATGATCCTTCTACATCAATTGAGATGATTGTGTGTTTTTTCTTTCCCTTCATTCTGTTAATGTGGTGTATTACATTGATCAATTTTCATATGTTGAATCATCCATGCATTCAGAAATAAATCCTACTTGGTCATGGTGTATAATCCTTTTAATATGCTGCTGAATTTGATATGCTAGTATTTTGTTGAATATTTTTGTCTCAATAAGGGATATTGGTCTGTAATTTTCTTTTCTTGTAGTGTCTTTGTCTCGTCTTTTATCAGGGTAATGCTGGCCTCAGCAATGTTCCCTCTTCTTCAGATTTTGGAAAAGTTTGAGGAGAATTGGTATTCTTTAAATGTTTGGTAGCATCCATCACTGAAGCCATCAGATCCAGGGCTTTTCTTTGTCTAGAAATTTTTTTATTACTGTTTCAATTTCCTTGTTAGTTACAGGTCTATTCAGATTTTCTTTTTATTCATGATTTAGTCTTGGTTAAGCTTTGTGTTTCTAGTAATATGTCAGTGGTCATTCTTGACTCTCTTTTCACACTCTACTTTGTCTTATCCTTTGCACGTCTCTGTTTCTTATGATAGCTCAGAGCTGTATCATTTCTCAGTAGAAGTACTATAATGCCCTCCTATTTGGTCAACCTATCTCAAGTCTACCTAACCCCTCCCCCTCCCCCAAACACACACACACACACACACACACGCACACGCACACACACACACAGAAGCAACTCAGGTTCAAAACTGTTGCTAGATTCATGTTTCTAAGGTGCAAAACAGATTCCCTCTTTTTCTTATTTAAAAGACTTTGTTTCCCATTGTACAATTAAAAAAACTTCCAAACCCTTTAGCTTGGTAGGTGAGCTCCTTCACAGTTGGCTCTTGCCTATCTGTTCATCCCTGTCCCCTGATCCACTGCTTTGTGCAGCCTCCTTTAGCTTCTGCTTTTAGCTCCCTACAAACTATGTTGCTTCTGTTTTCCCTATATTTACGTTTGTTGGTACTTTGCCTAAATGTACTTTGCCTTTTTTTGCTCATCAGCCTTGCCTCACCCAGGAACTACTGGACATTCCTCTTGTGTTCCTCTCATACCATACATTTAAAAAAGTTACCTATTATGCTCCAAATATAGCTCTGCTTTGCCCTATTACCTTTAAGGAAAGGGACTGTGTAGCATCATTTTCTTTCCCTTCAGTGCTCCACTTTGTTGCCTGGTCCATAATGAATTCTCAGTAGACGTTTGATGAAAGGCTAAATGAATGCAGTTACCCCTTCTTATCACTACCACACCACTTTGGTTAAATAGCAGAAAAGAGAAATGCCTCTAGGAAAGAAGTTAAGAATCTCATCGTCTGTCCCCCCGCCCCTCCCCGCCACCCACTGTAAAAGTCCAGCAACTCTTCTCATCTAGGCATGACTTTTCTCACATTTGGGGGAGAAAAATGCCACCCTAGAGGTTATTTCCCTTTGATAAAATGCAGTTGGCAAGTCTGGAGGATAAGGTGGAGCCCCAGGGGGAGCAGAGACCACCCACAAGTAACAACATTCAGAGACTTTCATTGCAGCTTCATCCCCTACTGCACCCACTTCAAGAATGTCTTTTAGCCCGGCAGTTATTAGAAAACATGTGAAGGCCCCAGAAAATGTGCGATTTTTAATGAAAATACAGTCTCCGTGCATTTTCTAGAGTACAGTGAGAGTTTAGGAGTTATTCTCTATTCTTAGGAAGAAGGTGGTAGGGAAAAGGAGGGGGGCATGTTGATTCCCCACAAGTAATGAAAAATATTTTAAAAATGAAAAGCACAGTTTCTGGCAAAAACATTGTGTAATTACTATGAACCAGGAAAATAAAGTCATATGCTCATCTCATGTGTGGGAGCTCTTCCTAATTACTGAGCAAAAATTATTTACAAAGTGTACTGTGGCTTGTGTGGGAAGCATGCACATGAAGCCACCTCAGTAATTCTTAAAACTACTACTAATTATGACACAAGTTAATATTATATTGTACTTACTATTTGCCAGTCATAGTTCTAAGTGCTTTACATATACTAACCCGTAGCTCAATAAAGTAAACATTAATATACAGAAGACTTTTTAAAGAACTCATCAAGTTTAGGTAGTTTTTAATGCTTATCATTGTATGGATGGTAAACTTAAGGTCCAGAGTGGTTAAGACTCTTCCTCAATGTCTTGGAGCTGGTGACTGTGAGAGCCAAAAATTCAGGGCATCTGGAACCAGCATCACTGGATTCAAAAGAGCTCTGCGGCGTGAGGCCTCCAGCCCTGAACCTGCTGTTTCACCCTCCACAGTTCTGCTCACGGAGGCTGAAGCCTAGATATCGCACCATTGTGTGAACGTAATTTTTATACCTAACCATTAAAGTCTTACTCCTAATGTATGGATGTGCCTGACAACTATTACACTTAAAGTTATATATAATTCAATTTATAAGTGGAGAAACATCCCTTAAGCTGGCCCAAGTCAAGAGAATCTTGTCCCAACAGGAAATCATCCCATGCGTAGCAAACATCACCCTGGGCCTGTGTCAGGCTCTGATTTTAAGAAAAGAAAAGAAGTCCATCCAGTTAGCCATTCATCAGATATGAAGCTCCCACTGTGTGTCTGGTACTGTGTTCAGGGCCAGGTAGAGACATGGACATATAATTAGAGGCCTGCCCCACATGTGTTTGGTGTCCTAAAAGAGTCTATTTTTATTTCTAGACTGAGCTATGCTTTCCATTGATTGTCATTTTTTTCTGTTCTTGTTTGTTTGTTTGTTTTTTGCGGTACGCGGGCCTCTCACTGCTGTGGCCTCTCCCATTGCGGAGCACAGGCTCCGGACGTGCAGGCTCAGTGGCCATGGCTCACGGGCCCAGCTGCTCCGTGGCATGTGGGATCTTCGCGGACCGGGACACGAACCCGCGTCCCCTGCATCTGCAGGCGGACTCTCAACAACTGCGCCACCAGAGAAGCCCTGTTCTTGTTTTCTTATGGAACTTAATTGTTTCTTTTCTTTACCTTGGCCTTGTGAGAAGCATGAGCTATAAATACCCATAAGAAATGAAAAAGAAAGTGATAAAGAGTTGGGAAAGTAATGGTGAGAAAAGGAAAGAAAGTAATCATGTATAAAAAAATAATTAATTGCAAATAGCAGAAATGTTTGGAGAAATTGAAAGTCAGTTGATTCTTCAGAGAAGACGTTGGAGTCCCACATGGACCAGGCAGGTCTCTTTGGGGACAAATGTGGTGTCCACTTCCTGCTTAGAAGGTAAAGCCACACCTGGTGGCCTCCGGAGAAAAGGAAAAGGGTGACGATGTCCTTAGCACCTGGGCCAGGCTGGACCTGGGTTATTTACTCCAGTAACTGGATGAAACTTAACCAGGACAAAACATGAGTAAAAAAAAAATCTCTTACAAGAAGCCAGACTTAACAATTTGAGAAATGTGGCCATGCGTTGAATACATAAGGTGGGGGAAGTCGAGGAAATACGAGAAAGCAAAGATTGTTGCAGGAGAGAGCACAAGAAACAGGACAGCATTAAATGAAAGAAAACTGTTCGCCCAAGTGGTTTTGTTTGTTTATTTGTTTGTTGTAAATAATGAGTGTGCTAAGGATTTAACAAGTGTGATACGTGTTTAGGTAAAGAGACGAAGAAGGTTAAGGACTGCAGGAAAACTGAACACCCAGAGCAAAGGTAGGATTGGAGAAGGAGATACTTGTAAGGGAAGATAAAACCACACATATCGTGGAGGCTCAAAATCAATTAAATGTTTGAGTTGCATATTCAAATGAAAACAAACAAAATGTGAGTTCTGTTGCCTGATCAGGTTTGGAAACCTCGAATCTAAAGTTGGCAAGCCTTACATGCTCTGCGTTCAATTACTGCTCAGAACTCTCTTTGACCTTCAAAACAAACAGGGCATTTTGCAGAGATCCGGACAGCAGGGAGGAAAGGCTCATGTGTGTTCCATCTGATATGGCACTAGACATTCAGCTGTATGATTCCCACTATCACACAAAAGAGCCAGCTGCAGCAGTGTCATCCAAAATCTGGAGTCCTTTCCAGTTAGAAGCCTTAGGAAAATCATACCCCCAAATTGAGTTTATTTTCAATGAAAATAGAATTCAGGCTAGAAGAAAAAAACCCTTCACTTTTATTTGTTTAGAGACCCAAATAAATTAAAATATGAATCACTTCCTAGTGGATGTGTTTCAGATGTGGGCAATGAGAACAAAGGAAGAAGAGGTGAGAAGAAGAGGAAGAAGAGAAGAAAGAGGATAAAAAAAAAAGATTAATGAGGGAGGGGAGAGGAGATGGAGAAGAAAGAGAAGATTCGGAGATCCTCTGCTCCCTGAGCTAAGGTATTTTACATATATTATCACAGTTAGTCTCACAACTCCCCTGGGAGGTAGGCTTTATAATTATATGCATTTAGAGAAGGGGAAAGTAAGGCTTTGAGAAGTTGTCCATGGTTTCCTAGTTGGCAAGAGGTAGAGCCAGACCTCCCACCCAAATCCATCTGCCACCAAATTCCAGGCTTTCAAGATAGGCTCAAAGATCAGGGGAATTTTCACTTTTGTCCCAGTTACCTAAGATAGATGCGTGGCTGCCAAACATTGAGTGTACCAGTGCTCCCAGAGCAGTGGCTTTCTTAGCGGGAGAAATTTGGAAAAATAAAATTTAACCAGGTATTTCGTACATTATATGTGAATAAAGTACATTATGACTTAAAGAAAAAATGCCTCTGTTTCTCCAGTCCCACTCAATTGTCTACTCAAAGGTGATATCATCATCTGAATTCTAACATAAAGAGATGAGAAATATATACGCCCTTGAGGAAGCAAGAAATGGAAGGAAAGGATTTTTAGGGGGAAAAATATCACCTACTAGCTTGAAACTGCAAACAGCAAGGACTACTTTTCCAGTGGCTTCCAAGACAGGAGTCTCTGTTTCCCACTCTTTGAGAATGATTAATGAATTGACCTCCTGTGCGCCACTTTGAAAACATACCGAATGTGCTTAGTTTGGCAGGCTAGGAGAGGAAGAACTGTTCACACAGAACAAAAAAGGCTGCTGTTTGCCAGTAGCTATTAACTCGTGGCTATATCAACACTTGGGCTGTTAACAATAATCTTATCCAAGAGTCTATTCTTGTAGAACCTCGGGGGTTGAAGAAATATTTTATTGGCAGCATCCCTAAGCCTATAAGTAGCGATATGTTTTGACAGAACGAAGCCACACAATTCTCACCTAGTCTTGGGTTGACTTTCTTAAGAGATAGTCTGAGGCTGAAAATCAAAAGCATATCCACCTCCCTTCACCAAAGAAATAGGTTATACACTCAAACCCTGATGTTGCAATTTCCTTCAAATGTTTCAGTACTCACAGATTCTCTAGACTTATAACCTTCTAGGCTTCTAATCCAAGCTTTTTTTTTTAATGTTATATTTATTTATTTTAATTTATGTTTGTCTGTGTTGGGTCTCTGTTGCTGTGCGTGGGCTTTCTCTAGTTGCGAGGAGCAAGGGCTACTCTTCTTTGCGGTGCTCGGGCTTTTCATTGCGGTGGCTTCTCTTGTTGTGGAACATGGGCTTTAGGCACATGGGCTTCAGTAGTTGTGTCACGCAGGCTCAGTAGTTGTGGCTCACGGACTCAGTTGCTCTGCAGCATGTGGGATCTTCCCGGACCAGGGCTCAAACCCGTGTCCTCTGCATTGGCAGGAGGATTCTTAACCACTGCGCCACCAGGGAAGTCCCCCAAGCATTATTTTTAACCTATGCTCACAAGACCTCTTGACAATATTGATGTGCTCTCGACATTACATCTATTTTGTGATCAGCTACTGTTGAAATACTTCCTCTTGTTGTCATACGTTGGCTTTTAGTTTGGGGAGAAACTACAAACCTCTACTCAAATTGAAAGTTTTTTGGTCTTGAAACAATGTCCAGAGCTAGAAAAGAGAAAATTGGGAGTAGGGGCAAACTAAGTTTGTAATAAAAAGTGGAAAAAATAGCCGAGAGCACAAGTAGAAAGTTGTATTGGGAATTAATCATTTCTGTCTACTGGGTCCAGCAGTGAGTGTAATGACAAGAGGATAAGTGTTGTGGACAGGCAACAGTGGGTCCTTAGCAATAAGCTGTTACAAGAGCCTGCAAATCTGTTCACTCTATCTGATGATCTATCTATTGCTATAATTCCAAGTTCTAATTCTTGGGACTTTTTTTTTAATAAACAGGATTTTGAAGTTTTTTTTTTTTTTTT
>NW_020185338.1:6525719-6550362 GCF_003031525.2 Neophocaena asiaeorientalis asiaeorientalis | reverse complement strand
GTTTTTGATTTTTTTTTTTTTTTTTTTTTGTTATGGGGGGTGGGTTTTTTTTATTTTTTTTTTTTTTTTTTTTTTTTTGCTGTGTTGGGTCTTCGTTTCTGTGCGAGGGCTTTCTCTAGTTGTGGCAAGTGGGGGGCATTCTTCATCACCGTGCGCAGGTCTCTCACTCTCGTGGCCTCTCTTGTTGCAGAGCACAGGCTCCAGATGTGCAGGCTCAGCAGTTGTGGCTCACGAGCCTAGTTGCTCCGCAGCATGTGGGATCCTCCCAGACCAGGGCTTGAACCCATGTCCCCTGCATTAGCAGGCAGATTCTCAACCACTGCGCCACCAGGGAAGCCCTCCTGGGACTTTTGTGTCTTTTGTTTCACACATTTGTGCATCAAATATCGTCTAAGCATTGATGACTTGCTGATAACTCTGCTAGGTACTAGGGCCACAAAATACAGTGGGACAAGTTTCCCTCCACCAAGGAGAAGGAGACAAGAGCAGAATATAACAAGTGATATGAGAAGTGTGTGCAGATGGGGCTATGGGAATAGAGACATGGAGTATTCAACCCAAAAAGGGGGGCAGGAGAAGATGAGACACTTCAGCTGTGTTTTAAAAGATGCAGAAGACAGAGAAAACACATACAGATATGAAGGAAGGGCAGTAAGGTCAGAATTGTAAGAGGTGCTTAGCGAAATATAAGTAATTCAGTAGAATTGGAGCAAAGCTCCAAGTAATGAGGAGCCACCAAATCACGTGGTGCATTGAAATGAAAGGAGGCTGGGAAGGGAGCTCAGAAGTTTCCAGATTCAAATAGTAGTTCCATTGGGCTCTATGGCCTTAGGCATATTACTTGTACTTAACTGTTTTTTAGCAAATATTTATCAATTTTACATGCATAGTACGTGGCCGTGCCAGCTGATGATATTGTGAGAAGGAGGAAAAGAGCAAAAATGAGAAAATATAAGAGAGATGACTTCCTGAGTCTCCAAAATAAATTGGTGCTGAATTTTATAAATTATGGTCCCCAACGGGATGGCTGTGGCGCCATCTTCCCCCTTACATGTGGTTTGGTGGCGGTGGCTGCATAGTCACAACATAATACTGGCAGATAGTTATCTTTAGGAGTCCCGCCTTCATGCCCCCACTGTCATTTGAATGTAGCTCCTTCTCATGGATGTATTGAAGAGAAAATAGGCACAAGCATAGGATCACCCCGTAGGCAGTTTGGTCTCTGTTCTGCCACATTAATTGTCCTTAGAAAAATGATTTAATTTCCACATGTGTTTGTTTGTTGACTTCTCCAGGAGGTGGATTGTACATGATGCTCTTTAAGGTTAATTCAGCTCTTAATTACTTGGTTCATCAAAGAAAATCCCATGAACTCACTTCTGTTTAATTCACAAACTTTTTCTGAGCATTGAAAATGTGTACAGCATTCAGCTAGATATTCAGAAGATGAAGTGAATAAGGAGTAAAATGTTTGGCAGAAAATTAACAACTGCTAAAGTTTGCTGAGCATTTACCAACTGATAAAATCTTCACCTGTTGCAGCTTTTTAAAACCCTCATTAAAATCACGTGAGGTAGTCACTAGTCTCTCCACTTTATGAATGAAATATCCAAGGCACAAAGAGTTTAGGTGATTTGTCCAAAATGACAGAGCTAATAAAGGTTAAAAACTACCTTTGACCTCAGGCAGTCTGGGTCCACCCTGTATTCTAAACTTCTGCCTTGTGCATGTTCTAGAAGCAGGGAGCAGTCTGATGTGGCTGAAGCATAAGGTGGGAAAGAGAGGAAAATAAAATGAGAAGAGGAGAATGAAGCTAACTTGTAAGGGTCTTGAATGCTGTGCTAAGGAAGAAAGACATTCGAATACAGTGGAGGAAGTAGTTTAGGTATAAGATAAACTACAGTAAAACAGTTATGACAGTGATGGCTGAGGGAAGCTTGCATTGCTCAGGAGACATGCAGACAATAGAGCACAGTGGGGACTGTGGTGAAATGAGAGACCTTGCATTTGGTGGCGATGTGGGGAAAGCAAACCAGCCCGGCAACAGAAAGTCAATCCAGTGTTACCAGCTGCTCTTTTTCAGGATAAACAGCAAATACCAGATGTTAATTCTTTAAATTATTAAGTGTTGACCAATACATATTATTTAAACACCATGGACCAAACAAAACACACCTCCTGGCCAGATGCAGCTGCAAGCACCAGATTGTAATTGAGAGACATCTGTGCTTTTAAAAATGGTTCATTTATTTATTTATTTATTTTTTAAACCTGGGAAGCAATGTAAACACATTAGCATTTAAGAAAGATAAATTCAGTGGTAGCATAGAAAACAGAATGGAGAGGGAAGGCCAATTAGAAGATTGTTGTAGGAAAAAAGATGACAAAGGTTGGGGTTAGTGGCAGTGGAAAGAGTGAGGCATGAAAAAGTTTTTAGCATAAAATTGATCCATTAAAAGCGGCTGATGACAAGAAAGAAGGTATCAACGATAATCCAGGACTGTCTAGCTTTGATTAGAGGAAAGGTAATGTGTTGATGGAGACAAGAAACATAAAAGGAAGACCAGATTTCTGGAAGAAAATAGTGAGTTCAATTTGAGAAGTGTTGAAATAGAGTTTAGGAAGCATTCACATAGTATCAAGCTTTTCGCAGCTTTTCTATTGTAAAGAATAGTCATTCCTTAGATTAAGTCACATCTGATCCACTGATCACAATCGCTTCTTTGGAAACACTAAGACTTTCTAGAACTGCTAAAAACTGTTTATTCTTGTGAGATTTAAGCACAAAATCAGTTATCGACAAGAATTAGTAACAGCAGAATTGTAAACAGGATTATTGTTAAAGAATTTGGTTAATGTTCCTTTGCGATTTTTAGTCTCTTGAATGCATACAAATATATATATATATGTACAAAGATATATTTATTCTTTCAAAAAAAAATTTATTTATCCTACATGAAGGCATTGTGTTGGCTGGTGCCAGGAAAGTCAGGGGAAAAAGACACAGTTCCTGGCTAGAAGCAACTCACCATCTGATAACAGGTGAATAAATAATTATAACATGAAACAAAAAGTTGCCAAAAGAAAAGAAGGTAAATGTAATTGGAGGACTCTGAAAGTTATAAAGTTAAGGAGTGACAAATGAAGGTCTTGTTAAACGAAGCAGGTCTTCTCCTAAACCCTGCCGAGAGATATTCCTTGCTGACCTGGCTAAACCCACAAGATTTCTCTGAATCTCCAAACTTTTACACTTTAGCACAATTCTTTTCTAAGCAGCAGCTCCAGCTTCTGAGCGACAAAACTAGAAGTTATTCTAAATTTAATATTTAAACAATATCAAGCAGTGTCTTATGGAACAGCATTTCCATTCTCTAAGGACAATGTGTTAGAGAACTATTTTTTTTTTCCAAATCTTTAATTTCAAGAGCCATGTGTGGTTCATGAAGTTTGTTCTCTAAGCCTACTATGTCTCTCCCTCGTATTGGTGCAAGAGTTCTAACACCTTCACAGATATTACTAGAGATATTGACACTTTAAACGGCACTATATATGGCTGCAGCTAAATTAAAGGAGACTACTTTAGTCTCCTTTTATACCATATTATTTATAGAATTTAGAGTATATGAGGCCTACTCCAGTAGCACATGTGCCTTGTGATTTTTCATTCTTTTACTGAGACCAGATAGACACTACCTGGGAAGACAGCGCTGGGACGTAACTTTATTTTGTAACTTTGTAACTCCTGTAACTTTATTTTGCCTTTGGGTTGCATGGAGGATGCTCACCCTTCTACTATGTAGAGCACCATGTTCAGCAGTTGACATTGTCGTGATAAAATGGAAAGATGGGATGTTTTGCTCCCTGAGGGAAGCAAAATTTTTTATGGATGAGGACACAAAGGTCATTTCGGTAACTCTCCCAAGGTCACACAGTTAGTGGATTAAGGACTTCAATTCAAACATCATGGATCCTGACTCAAAGTCCAGTGATCTTTTCTTGTTCTTTTTCTACCACTATTTTATTAAATACACACATATTAACCTATAAAAACCCTATGATAAGATTGACTTTTGACATAACAATGTGAAGAGCTTCACTGATCTGCTCCCCAGTGAAGCTAATGAAAATTATTTCTAAAAGCAATGATTTAAAAGCCAATGATGCAGGTATCATCATTATTAATATTATTCCTATTTTTACAAATAAAGAACTGAGGCACAAAGAGGTTAAGTAACTTGCCCAAGGTCATGTGTAAAAGCTCAGATATGAGCCTAGTTGGTTGGTTCTAGAGCACATCTTCAGACTGGGAGAGGAGTGTTGATGGACAACATATTTTAAATTATTTTATTCTAAAGGAAGAATGGTATAAATGTGATACTATTTATTTCAGGCTTAGGAGTCATTCAGAGGAACATGTTCGATCCTTGCTTTCCTACTCATCTGTGGTGTTATCCTGGGGAAAAACAAAACTCGAAGTCTCAGTTTACTCATCAAGATGATGGAGATGATAAACTCTCCCTCCCTGGACTGCTGGAACAGCTAAAGAAGACATAGGCTTCTGAATGGGAGCGTACCTAACACCTGAGATGCGGCAATGCCTATTTATCCATCCCTAATCTCGTCTCTCATTCCTCCCTCCAAATGTTAAAATGGATTTTTACAAAGTTGAGAAAGTTCACAAAACGAAGATTTTACGTATATGATAAGGATGTGAAATGGAAAAGTTGGTATCTCTGCCAACCTAGTATGTCAACCTTAGTATGACAGGTATTGGTCACCAAAGGAAAATATAACAGCAAAATTCAGATTTTCAAAGTGCCCTTCTAATAATCTGTATCACAGCTCATGAGATCCTCACACACAGGGAGTGCAGAGGTATCCTCTCGTGGCAGAGAGTGCCCGAGCAGAGGCCTCATGGCAGAGTTTTATTTTATTTTACTTTATTTTATTTATTTTTTTTTGCGGTACACGGGCCTCTCACTGTTGCGGCCTCTCCCGTTGCAGAGCACAGGCTCCGGACGCGCAGGCTCAGCGGCCATGGCTCACGGGCCCAGCCGCTCCGCGGCATGTGGGATCTTCCCAGACCGGGGCACGAACCCGTGTCCCCTTCATCGGCAGGCGGACTCTCAACCACTGCACCACCAGGGAAGCCCCAGAGTTTTATTTTTGTTATTTGAGAGAAAGGGAGACGCTGCTCTATTGAACGTTTACTTGCCCCACTGGAAGGGTTCTTAGGGGAGTTGGACACACCCCTTAAAGGGTGCAGATTGCTCCCTTAGAGTGGGGGACACAGGCGAAGGGGGTGTGACCGTTATCCTAAAAATCAAGGGGACAGAGAGGCCAGGCAAAAAAAGAAGTGGTTTCAGGAATCAGTGATGTGCCTTTATTCCAAGAGTTAGTCAAAGTAATGGATGTGTGAGTACTGCCCATGGACCAGATGTGGGAGAGAGATTCCTGGAGCTGTGTTTTATTCCTGCCCTCCAAGATTCTTTGGAGATTAATGGGTCTCTAACAGGGAGAGGTCTGTATGGAACAGAGCTCTGGGAAACCAGTGGCTAAATGGAGAAATCACAAATATTCATGAACTGAGTGTTGGAAGAACTTCATAAAGGAAAAAGAAAAGTGTCGATGTTACACATCTCACAGGACAGAGCACAGAAAGCCATCATAAGACCTCATTCAAAAGCAAGAAATTCTCTTTCCCTTTTCATTCTCCTCTCCCTATCCTCTGAAACTGTGAGAGTGGAGAAAAAGTGACAGAAAAGCAAAGATGATGGAAGCTACTTGGGGGAGGAAAGAAGATTTTCTTTAGGGTGAAAATGAAAATTTTAATATCTAGGATTTAACATTTAAAGTTCAGAGCTGCTAGTTTGGTGGGTTTTTTGTTTGTTTTTGCTTTTACCTTAAAGTAACCATAGGGCTATTTATTTCCAAGAGTAAGTAGAATAATCTCATCTGATTTTTTTGTTCTAAGGATTTCAATAAATAAATTGTTTTTAAATAAATTTTAATGAGACAAGTATGCAGTTGCATTTTGATCAAATCTCAAAAATCATGGTAGTTCAATATGTCAGGTTACTATATTCGGATATAAATATATGTAATATGTGTTCTACTCTTTATAGTTCATAATTGTTAGAAGAAATAACAGATTTATTCAATAACAAAAGATCATTTTTCTTCCCTCTTCTTTTTCCATCCAATATAACTTTCATATTAGCAGACAGAGTTTAAGTTTTAGGGAATATTTTTTAGTTGTCTCAAAACCTGAAAGTCAAATACATCATCACAATGTTCTGTAGGACATAATTTAGTGGGTTATATTAGTACTAGTGACGGACTCACTCTCTCATGCCCGATTGCTTAGTGTCTGATTATGTGGGAGAAGTATCTCAAGACCATGTATAGTTTACATTGCAAGAATCGTTGCTGGTATAAACAATATCTAACAAAGGAAAAGCATGATATCTTAGTACAAGAACAGCCTATAAGTAATGAAACAAGTTCTCACCTCTGACCTGTCAGTAGCTACTTTTTTAACCCTAGATTGATAGTAAACTATTTCTGTCTCAGTTTTCTCATGTGTAAGCTGGAATTGATAGTAATCTAACTACCTCAGAGTTTGTGCCTGTGTGCTTTTTAAGCAAATTAGTTTTATCTATGACCAAGGGAGACATACTGGGGAAGTGCGTCAAAAGGAAAAAGAGGTGAATTTCCTTTATATGCCTTTCATTTGGGTCGATATGAAGGACAGCCTAAGTTTTGCTGGAAACACGGATCAAGCTATCATCTATACATAATGGCCAGTTGGAAAATTGTTTTACATTTATCAATATATAACAGTATCCAGAGGTACCAGTTAGAAGAAATAATAAAACAGCCAAAACATGGAGTACCTCTTTTATATTTTGATGGTAAAATAGAGCAATCATAGAGTGAATTTTCTCAGTGATAAGGGTTTCATAGGTGATTTTCCTCCTGGAAGTGCTATGTTGCATAAATAAATAATTAAATAAAATGAAATAAAATAAACAAATTATCTTTATTCCTATTCTGGAATCCTGGATCTGGTTGAAATTTAGCTTCTGATTTACTAAGTCTAGGATGGGACCTACCGTTCTACATTTATAACAAGTGCCCAGGTGATAAGGATACTGTTGATCTGTGGACCATCCTATGAGTAACCAAGTTTAAGATTTGGCATTTTCATTGCTCAGTACATACCTGAGAAAAACTCTTGCTCATGGACACCAGGAGACAGGTACACAAATATTCCTAGCAACATTGTACATATAAAGTGTGGAAACGAAGTAAATGTTAATCATCAAAATAATAGGTTAATAAAGTTTTTGGTATATTCACCCAATGGACTTGTATGCACAAATGAAAACTAATGTTATAGTGATAACAACATAAAAGTACCTTATAAACATAGTATAGAGCAAAAAGAATGAAACAGAAATCTACAAAAAGAATAACATTTTATAAAGCATAACAGTAATAAAACTAGACAGTTAATTGTATTAGAAATATAGATAATAGAAATAGTTTTAAGGCATAGAAAATAAGTACAAAACTCAATACATGGTTACAATGTATTCTACATATGGTGAATATGGAATCTGTAAGTTCTATCACTTAAATTAGGATGTGAGTTCATAATTATGTTTAATTACTCTGCTTCATATCTTATACATTGTCTATATTCCTTTACATATATGACATAGTAAAAAAAAATCACAAAAAGTCTAGAAACAATCTAAACTGGGAAGGAAGAGTAGAAAAGGGAAGTAGATTGAAAGGGGAATTTGCTTTTCACTTCATGTATTTTTCAATAGTTTGATTTCTTTCATTAAAAATATATTGTGACATAATAAAAAGGGGGAGCAGCAAATGAAGAGACTGCACTCACCCAGGAAGGCACATCTTTTTTACAAGAGAAGCTTCCAATTAAAAGCCTGTGGATTGCATTACACGTTCAGATGTCTTTGGGTTGCTGTCATCATCTGTTTTTTCTTTTTTCCTCTAAATTAGAAGTAACCTTTCTAATGGGAAGTTTGACACACAAAATATTTGGATTTCTTGCTGTTTCAACTAATCAGAAACTCTGACAAATACTGACTCCTTCTCCACAAGCACGTGGCAGCTCTCAGCCAGAACAGAGGGGCAGTTGCCTCATTTTGATGAACAAGTTGGCGATGCTGCCATGTTGCTATCTGACCTATATCACATTACCTGAATGGTCTCTGTCAGTCTTTAATTTCATGTCTGGCCCACATCATAATGGTACCTAAACAAAGCTTATTTTTGGGGTGGAGGGAAGACTCTGGGTTTGAATCCTAGATTAGTCTCTTACTCATTGTGTGAGCTTTGGCAAACTACACCCTAACTTGTACAGTTTCATCTGCAAAACTCTGTTTCATGATCTGTAATATGAAGGGCTAATAGCACCTACCTCAGAGAATTCTGCCAGGTAAAATATTTTACAGAGAGACTAGAATAGAGTAGGTTCTTAACAAATATTAGTGAGCAATTAATAAATATTAGTAAGCACTCAATAAATATTAGCTGCCACTGTTATTGAACATTTTATGATCTTTATGATGAAAAGGGGCATGTATATGCAAATTTCTAAAAGCACATCATAATAAAAGGGAGGTATATGTGACTAAAATACTCTAAGTCCCTTACTTACTAAATATGGAAAATAATTCAGGGGCTATTAGAGGGAGAAGGCAGCAAAAAACTAGCTTCAGCAAGATGAAGAGAACACTAAAAAAGAATAATTTCAAGTTGCCGTGGTGAAAGAAGAAAGAAAAAGGAAAGTAAATAAAATACCTAGTGGTGATCAAGAGGTATAGAAAGAAAAAGAAGAGCTTCTGCTGAGGGAAAGAGAGTGTACACATCAAAGACACAGACGTGGGGGAAGTTTACAGAGAAAGGAAAGAAAGGGAATGAGAGAGAGAGCAAAAGCATGAATAAATCATTAAAAGGAAGACCAAAAAAAAAAAAAAAAAAGTCCATAGTAAATGATACTCAAGTCCAGAAAAAAAAGAAAAAGGAAATTAGGATGATATATTGTGCTTCAGGAATACAAGGAATCTGTCATTTCTGAGGAATCATGGAAAGGGGAGAAGAGGTTTCGTGTAAAATCTTGAAGGACAAGTAGGGTAAATATAAACATATCAGAACTGAAAAAGAAGATCACAAAAGCAGATAATTAAAACACAGAGGTCAGAGTTACAGCCTTTGGAGCCCAAAATAAATAAACTTTTTTGATTGTAAATCTAGGAAATGAGAAGTAGTTGTAACCGAAGTAACTCTATTTGGAACCATCACAAGGCGTGTAGACATTTGAGAAGTAAATGAACTCTAAGTCAGATGATTATGGATATGAATTGTGAGAAAAGAGAGATTTGATGTTGTAGCACGTTCTGCATCCACCGTCTCGCCCCCTGCCAATGGCACTGAGAAACACAAGTGGATAGATTACTTTTACTTAAGGCTATGTCTCCTTTCCTTCAAGGAGAAAAATGGTCATATTTGGAGGGATTATACATTCATTTAGAAAGAAAAAAATGATAGGACTAAAAATACCTAAAACTAAACAAAGGAAGCAAATATATATAATCAGTCTGAAATGGATACAGAATTTTTTTTAGTATTTATTTTTTTTATGTATTTTGGCTGTGCAGGCTCTTAGTTGCAGCACACGGAGTCCTTAGTTGCAGCCTGCAGACTTCTTAGTTGTGACATGCATGCAGGATCCAGTTCCCTGACCAGAAATCAAACCCAGTCCTCCTGCACTGGGAGCATGGAGTCCCACCCACTGGACCACCAGGGAAGTCCCTGGATACAGAATTTTAAAAGTTTACATGTATGCACCCACATAGAGATTAGAAAAATACTCATAAAGTGTGAGTTACAGGATGGCTAGGGTTTATGTGCAAGAGAAAATAGAAAAGTTTGCCTTTTCAGATCATTAATAGCTTTCTTAAACGCTGGATCAATTGGAAAAGGTGTTTGGAAGATGAAGCCATTCCTACAGAACAGGAAAATGGTTCAAATACCGGAGGAAATATCAAGGTGAGAAGGTTTCCTCTTTGTCAGGACATCAGAGTCTCGAGAAGTGTTCAAGAGAGGGCTAGAGGAGGTGCTCTGAGAAAAAAGAGTGAAGTGAACAAAATTAATAGCAGCCAAGACATTTCCTGTTTTAAATTCGTTTACTGAAAGCAGTGGGGAGCAAACAAAGCTGAGAGCCTGGAGCACAAATCAGAGAGCAAAATGAGGGCTGTTTATGTTGATCAGTTCAAAGTGAAAGAAAGGAAAAAAGAGAAAGAAAGAAAGAAAGAAAGAAAAAAAGAAAGATCAAGTCAAAAATACAGACATTCTACAACTTATGTTCATGAAGAGAGAAGAGTGTGGTGGGTTTAGAAATTGAAGCAGATGGCAAAAAAGCATGTGGAAAAAGAGGAATAGGAAAATTAAACTGTTTAAATTTTAAGGAACTTTTTTTTTTTTTTTTTTTTTGCTGTACGCCAGCCTCTCACTGTTGTGGCCTCTCCTGGACATGCAGGCTCAGCGACCATGGCTTACGGGCCCAGCCGCTCCACGGCATGTGGGATCTTCCCGGACCGGGTCACGAACCCGTGTCCCCTGCATCGGCAGGCAGACTCTCAACCACTGCGCCACCAGGGAAGCCCTAAGGAGCTATTTTTAAATAAAAATATATAGATTCTTACTAGGAAAAATCAAAGATGAAGAACTAATTGATTCAATGGGAGATTCACTCTACAACCTGGAGATTGGGCAATCAGCAGATTTGATGAAGAAAGCTGTCCCTAGACTCAGTGATCTGGCCTTAAAGTGGACATCTTAGTGTAGTTAAAAATCATTTGAATAAAAATGAAATAGCTAGCACAATATAGGAAAGATTTTTATGATAGTATTTTTACAGGCTGTTTGAGAAGGTATCAAAAACTGGAAGTGACAAACATCAATGTGCTGATTAAATGGTTTTGCTGGGAAAGATGCTAGTGTAACAAAAAGTGTGGTGTATGTAGCCCATGCAGTCCCGGATCATAAGGTATTGGGTAGATTGTATTCTGGTGTCATGACAAAGGAGAGCATTGCTAAGGTTATTTTATACCATTTAGGTCAAGAAAATCTTGCAGGAAGGTGATATGATAGTTAAGTTGGGAAATCATAGGAATGTGTTGTAGACCAGGTATGTAACCATTATCCATCAAAGGTGGAAACTAAATTACATTGAAAGGGGCTGAGGTTAAACTAATTGTTCTGCACTTCTATGTGAAACCTTTAGAATTTTTCCAAAGGAAAAAAACATGTCCCATTTGAAAGAAAATAAATGTAAAGATGAAAAAAGACAAGGATAAGCCAGTTGGGTCCAGTCATATCTCATGCAGATGAGATCATTCTGGAAATAATGAAAGCAAAAGAGATGAGAAAATTTAAAATAGGTGACAAGTGCACAAAAAAATATGGAGAAAAGTACAACAAATAAAAGGAAAGGGAAGAAATTTGTATTGAAGCTACACAGGATGACAGCTGATCTTTATGCCTCCTGTTCAAATTTCACAACCAAATTATAAAAAATATTATCATTTCCATTTTACAAATTAGAAAATCAAGAATTAGGCAGGTTAAATAACTTGTCCAAGGTCACACAGCAAGCAAATGTAGAGCTGAAACTAAATTCACTGACTCTCTCACTCCTAAGCTTTTATCTACACACCATTGCTTTTCAAAACAAAGACATAAAAGTGAGAAATAAAGGGAAATACAATTTTATGGAAGCTGTATAGTTGAAGAATGGGTGTGTATTGTCTGTAGAGCATGAACCTGTAACAAATAAAAAAGAAAAAGGAAAAGAAAGAAATGTTGGCACGATTTCTACTCACTTGTCAGTTAAAAGACAGTCCTCTGCAAAAATATGCAAAACTGTGTCTGACCACCCAAATGCTTGGGAGCTGAAATATGTGTTAAACACCCAGACTAGCAGCAAGGAGCTGCTAGAGCTTGAGCTAGAGTTGTTTGATCTAGAGTTGTTGTTAGGGAAATAATTCTTTCTGAATAATACATAATTAAAGTAGATTAAGTGTTCCTTGACTTCTCTTTTGCTGCCAATCAAATATATCATTGCCACTTTGCCTAATTAAAGGAGCAATTCTCCTTAAAGTATGCCATTGGGGAGTAAGGTAAGACTCACTGTCATCACTCAAAGATCACTCTGGGAATAGAATACCTGGAATGTTTTGTTCCTTGAAGAATCTGGAAGGTCCCATTGGAGGATTTACATTAGAGCACAATCCCCCTTGATGAAATGATGCCTATACTCAGGTTGTAAAGGCACGCTACATCTTTTTAAGTTCCAGGAGGCACAGAATTGAACAGTAAAAGTGATAAAATGAAAACTAACATAGAATGAATTTTAAAATATATTTTATTAGAAAAAATAAATAATATGTAAAGTATGGGACTCCCTTTATACAGTTCCACTTTTGTAAAATTTTTATGAATACAATTAAATGAAATTTTATATGGAACATATGAATGGTACATGGTGATATTATAGGCAATATTTTTTTCTACATTTTCTGATATTTCTACAGGAAAAATGCATGCTATATATAAATATATATATTTATAAATATATTTGTATATATTAAAGCCTGCATTCAAAAGTAAATCCCAGTTTCAAGCCACTCTTGGAGATAAAATTAGTATAATTGTCACACTGACTGAAGTTGACTTTGTTTTTTATCATACAGAATGTTTTTGTACCTAATTAACCCAGAATTTATGGACCTTTACACATCAGCTTAATACCCCAAGAAAACTGTTGTAAGCAAATTAAGAATGTAACTAGTTGGGCTTCCCTGGTGGCGCAGTGGTTGAGAGTCCGCTTGCCAATGCAGGCGACACAGGTTCGTGCCCCGGTCCAGAAATATCCCACATGCTGTGGAGTGGCTGGGCCTGTGAGCCATGGCCGCTGAGCCTGTGCGTCCGGATCCTGTGCTCCACAACGGGAGAGGCCACGGCAGTTAAAAAAAAAAAAAAAAAGAATGTAAGTAGTCAAATGAACAAAACTTTAAAAGTTATCTGAAGTATTATTTCTATTAACATTATATTAATTACAATCAAAATATTATTTATAATTATATTAATACATTAGTAATAATAATAATTACTATTTCCTGAGGTTACTATATACCAAACACTTTTGTGAAGTGTTTCATTTCACTTAACTTATTTGAATAATCATGTGATACAGATGCTGTAATTCTTTCAATTTTCACTAATAGGCTGAAGCAATGCTAAAATGTTTTGATAACAACCATGTAAATTAACAATAAGTTCATGAAAACAATGCCTTGTGAACACACTGAAATAAGTCAGGCATGATTGATGTTTCTTAAACCTATTGTTCATTAATCACTAATCCTGATGGTCTTGAAAATAATCTTTTATTGTTCATCTAAAGGAAATTAATATTTCTCCTTTCACTATTGAAATAAAATAGTTTAGAGAGCTCATTGATCCTAGTCACTATTCTTTAAAATATGTTCAGAATCCTCTGGAGATAAAGAACCAAAATTCTAGAGGTGGAGTAAAAAGCACTCATTATTAAAATGCCTCCCAGGGATTTTTACATCTACTAAGATATGGTAACCGCTGTCTTAGTTCAGGCTGCTATGACAAAATACCACAAACTGGGTGGTTTATTAACATCAGAAATTTACGTCTCACAGTTGTGGAGGCTGGAAGACAGAGATCGAGGTGCCAGCCTGATAGAGTTCTGGTGAGAGCCCTGTCCCATTTTGCAGGCAGAGGACTTCTCCTTAGATCTTCAACATGGTAGAAATGCCTGCTCTCTCCCCTCTCATAAGAGCACTAATCCCATTCACGAGGGCTTTCGCCTCATGACCTAATTACCTCACAATGGCTCCACCTCCTAATACAGTTACACTGAGGATTAGAATTTAAACAGATGAATTTTACAGGGACACAAGCATGCAGTCCATTTTAACTGCTGAGTTTCTATGGCAAATCATAACTAAAAAAGGCAATGGATTCTTGATCTTTGCTTTCCAGTTTAACCTGATTGCCTTTTTATGTGCCACTGAAAGTGGGATGCAGGTGCCTTTTTTTGTTTTTTTGACTCCACAGTCTCAGTATCTGACATCCCCCAGAATAGCAGTGCCTCAACATTACTTCCTCTACTTTTCTCCTACTTCTCCCCTCCTGCATTCTTGCCATTCCTGAAGTAATTGTGACCAAGACAGGAAGTACATTTGCCATCTTGGGCCTAGTATTGAATTGTTTAAGTTTAATTTATATTTCCACATTTGATATCCAGTGACTGTCTCCATGGTAACCAAATCAAATATTCCCACATAGGGGAATATTCTTCTTTCAAAAGATATAGCGATCAAAAAGTCTTGAGGAAAAAAGACTACCTCCCATCTTTCATAGAGCCCAACATTCTACTGGTAGAGGCAAACCAATACATAAATAAACATTAAATAAATAAATATAGTAAAAGGTCAAATAGGGATAAGAACTATGTAGAAAAATTTTAAAGTGCAAGATTATAGAATGCCAATAAAGATGTAAAAAAAAAAAAAGATTATAGAACGACATATTGGAGTGGGAGGTTAGGTTCAATAGAAAAGGCCTCCTCTGGAATTGTTAGTTGAGCTGGAACATAGAATAGGAGAGTGAAGCATTCAAAGTTCTTGGAAAGAATGTTCCAGATAGGGGGAAAAAAAAGGAATGTTTCAGATAGAAGGAACAGAAACCACGGGGACAGATGGGGGCAAGCATCCGTGAGCACTGCGGTTTGCTTGACAGGTGGCATGAGCCTGACTCCTTACCTACTGAGGAATCTGTGATGAGGGTCCTGAGGCACCTGAGGCACCCAGGTGTTTCTCATCCCAGGACTCCCCTGCCAGTCCAGTAGAAATCTAGAGATCTGGAGAGGTTGGACTTCCTCTGTGAACAATGGTCCAGGCAGCAGTGTCTGGGCCTGATGCCACCATCCTTCACCTGCCCAATGCTCAACGCATTCCAGTCCATCCTCTCCCCACCCCACCATCTGGCCCTGCACTTACATCCCCCGACCCACCCAAAAGCCACAAAACGCATTCTGCAGCCTCCAACTGCATGCTATTTGCCTTCCTGGGAAACCCTACACGGCACCCACCCAGCCTAAAGCAGGAGTGGGCTTGGCTGAGTCTGGAGAACATGCAGGTCAGGTGTACTGAGCAATGTGGGTGAGAGGAATGGAAGGAGGGTAGCAACAAGATGTGCTCGTGTCTGATCTTGTAGCCCAGGGTGCTTAGATTGCTTTCTGAGTGTGATGGAGACCACTGGCAAGTTTTGAGTAACTGTGTGAAATTACCTAATTTACTTTGTATTTGGAGAATTGTCTGGAGGCAGGAAAATCTGTCAGTAGCATATTTCAGTCGAGGTGAGAGAACTCTGTGGTTTAGTCCAGGTGGTAGCAGAGTTGATGCTGAGATACTGTCAGATTCTGTGTGTATATGTTTGTCTTGGGAAGGTGGACCTCATCGAAGTTATTAATATATTTGAGGAGGAATATGCCAAATAAAAAGGAGTCAAGGATTCCTCCAAGGTTTGGGGTCTGAGTATTAAATATTGGGACTAAGATGAGGAAGCCAGGTTGTGTGTGGATTCAAGAGTTCTGCTTTGGACATGCTGAGTTTGAGGTGACGGTTAGACATTCAGGGAGAGGAAGCAGTGGCCTCTGTGTCCCAGAACTCAGGAGAGATCAGGGTGGAGAATGAGGGAGTCCTGGGCATGTAGAAGGAATGTAAGTTCGTGACTCTGGATGAGATCACCTGGGAGGATTATACGCATAAGTAAGAGCAGAAAACTTGCTCAAGCCTGTTGTCCTATGGCAAAAGGTGTGGTTCTTTACCTGAAAGTTATGGCAGCAGTGATCTGACAATGGGATGATGATTTATGGAATATCACATGTATGTTACTGTAAAGAAATTAGAATGATACCTGGGATTGTCACACAACCTCCCTGAAAAGGCAATTATTTTCCTTTTTTTTTTCTGATATAAATTTAAGTGTGACTATATTAATGCCCTAAAGTAAATAATTCATTTTCAGCAGTGAAAATGAATTCATTCATTTTCAGTTAATTCTGGGAGGCTGACAGATTCACTTATAAAAACTGGTGGCGCAAGTGGGAAGAAAAACTGCCCTTTTGAGTAAGTGCTTTATAAAGGCAATTAAAGCAGAAAGATGTGTTTATGAGCTTTCACCCTTCAGATGGCTATAGATCAAATTTATTAAAAATGTAATTTGGAAGAGAAGCTGGCGATACAGTAATAAAAATGAAACTAATTTATCTTAGAAATCTATGGTGCTCTTAGCCCTAACCAACCTAAAGATTTTGTTAGCCAAAACAAGTAGGTATTAAAAACTACCTTTTAATTTCAAAACATTCTGAACAAGAATGTGTCTGTTGCGTATATGGACACATGATCAGTTATTCTAATAGTTAAGGACAGAAAATGTAGATATAATGTGTATACATCTGAAACTTAAAAAAAGGGATAATGTCTAGAGGTTATTTTTTTAAAAATCAACACAAAATAGAATTTGATAAGAAACACAAATACACTATTAAAACTTATATGCATCCAAGTGGTTAAAAGAAGCAGTATTTTTCATATATATTTAAATCAACGTTTTCCCTGTTTTGCAAAGTCACGTGCTCTTTGGCTAGTTAATTGTTTTTTAAAAGAAAGTAAGGGAATGCCCTTTAGATTTAACAGGACATTAGAGCTATCAAATTCTGTGAAAATTCAAATAAGACTCAATATTTCTCCTAAAACCTTACTTTTTCTGATAATTAATCCTATCTTTAAGAAAAAAATGGATAATCTGTCTTCAGTTCAAAAAATAGTGTCCAAACAGATGATTTTATATACTAGAAAATACCATTTCCTGCAGCATTTCAACTATTTCATATGTTATGATGAAATGGATTGAGTGGGCCTACCTAACTTTGGACAAAGTCCTTTACCAGTGAGGAACTTGCAGCTTGCAGACAAGAGTCAGTTTCACTGTATTCAAATAAAGGATGTTCTGAAGTGTTTGTAGGTAGAGAGGAAGCATATAGTGTGAGGGATTGGAAGGTGGTAAAATACAGGTAGTACATTGGCCCCAAGTGGGATTAGTTGAACAGACTGTCTGCAGGGGAAGGACAATTCTAACTTCTGATAGAAGCCCTGTTCTTCAGTCTTTGCTTTGGTTTCTGTCTTCCCAGGATTAGATAACATTCTGAAATGTAAATTCCCTCATTTCCTCTATTGCCTTCTCCCAACATTCCTAAAAGATTACACTTAACTCTCAGACCTAAGAGTAGATCTTTATCTTCAATTCATTTAACATGGAAAAGTTATTATTAATAGCACACAGAGAAAATAATGATTTCAAAGAGTCCTTATTATCAAATAAGCCTACCTACAAGGCAATCTCAGAATGAGAAATGAGAGGTAATTATTTTAGCAGAATTTTAATGGGTGCATGCCTTCTAAACTCTAACACCTTCCTATTTAATGATAGTTAAATGTCTACACAAACCAGATCATCTTGATATTAGCCTGAATTATTTAGTAAGACAATTATTTTTTAAAAACCAAGTAAGTTTGATTATTAACTATAGTGGGAAAGTACCATTCACTTACTTTTAGTATTTGTAAGTACAGGTCTTTAGTGATATTAATCTAAGAAAAATAACGAAAATTTTGTCTCTTCACAATTTAATATTAGTCAAAACTACGTGTACACTGAATTATGAAATATATTTTTAACAGATTGTTTCCCAAAAAGTACTTACTAGGCACCCAGAGCAAGAACACAAAATATTCATTCTCTGTGGTTTTCCTAGTTCAGGAAAGTGATTATGGTCATACAACAAACAATAGTGGTTCTTTACACAAACATATTTGCTATGCTGGCATTAGAATTAGTGGAAGGATATTTTTAAAACAACATATACCCAAGTCACCAATCAGCTTCGTATTTTCAGTTATAAAAATATAAAATAAAATCAGAAGTTATTTGTGTGATTGAATGATTTTCTATCTCTCGGCAAAGGAGAGGAATAACTGATTTGCTGTGTGAATGTATTTCACCAATGTCTATATAGAGTGTGACAGTTACCTACTGCACAGACTGTATCCCTTTAGAAATGTAGTAAATTTCCAGCTTTTTATGAGACTGTGTGAGCTTGTGTGGTAGCTAGAAAAATGGCAAGTTGAAAGAAGTTACTTAAACTTCTCTCTGTGGCTAAAGGTGCAAACCACATCTTTGCTTGGAGGCAGTAGATCTATCTAAATGAAACTGGGCTACTAATGTGTTCGTGTGACAACAAGATGGAGCCTCCTGTCAGCTACTTTTATACACTCCTTTCACATGAAGGGTAAATTAGGACAAAAATATCGATCGCTGTAAATTTAGTTCTCAATACTAGTATAAACACGTCCAAACACATTTAAGATTAAGCAGCAGTTACAAATTTTTTAATTGGATGGTGGATCTCTCTCTCTTTTTCTCTCTCTCTCTTTTCTCTTTCTCTCCTATGAATATATAGATATAGATACAAAATAAATCATAGGTCAGAAATGTATAGGTATAGATAGATCTATGATAGATCATAGCTATATAGATATAGATAGCTACATCTGTTATAGCTCATAGATATAGATACATCTAGATAGATTATAGATACATAGATAAGTAGATATAGATAGATCTGTGATAGATAGATCTGTGGATAGATCATTGATCTATGATAGTTAGATCATAGGTTGGTATAGATAAATCTATGGCACATCTATACACAGATCTATGATCTATATATTTATATCTATGTATGTATAGGAGAGCACGAGAGAAAGATCAGGTTTGGCAAAGATTTTTTGGGAAGGGCCAGAGTGTTCATAGTTTAGATTTTATTGGCCATATAATCTGTATTGTACCTACTCAACATTTTAATGTTGCAGCACAAAAGTGATAAACAATGCATAAATAAACGAGCACAACTGTGTTCCAATAAAATGTTATTTATGAACACTGAAGACTGAATTTCATGTAATTTTTATGTATCATGAATTTTTTTAAATAATTTAAAATGTAAAAAGTATTCTTAGCTTGAGATCCATATAGGAAGAGTCCTCAGGGAAGATTTGGCCCATGGAGCTACAGTTCCTAACCCTGAAAACATATATAATAACCAATTATTATTTTTCATCTCCAAGAATCCCATCACTCATTGTAGTGCTGTCATCTTATCCTGATATGCAAGAATCTCTAGAGAAACTATGAACTCTAAACACAAAAATGAAAGGTAGTTTCAAAGCAGAGGACTTTTTAAAAGAAAATGTAATTTTATTGCACAAATTAGAACACAGCCAAGATAAGAAAAACTCACACCTCTACTTTAAAACAAAGTGCAAAGCAAGAATATGTCTCAGCTAAATGCTTCATTATAGGATAATTTAAGATGCATAATTAGTCAAAGTAAGATCCCAGTATTTTCACAGTATTGCAAACACAGCACAATATTAATTTTCACATTATATTTTACATGCAAACAAATTGGGCTTGTCTAAAAAAAGTGTTGCTTTCCTCACAAAAGCTGTATATGATAATAAATAAAAACTCCACTAAAAAATGGAGTGACAAATTCCATACGTGACAAATTTCAGAAATATGAGTAGAAGAAAAACTTATCATTCTCTTTGAAATACATGATGTTACAGATGGGGTTTCTTATATTAAAGCTCAAAAATCTGAATGCCCAACTGTAACATTTTATGCAAAAGAATGAATGGATAAATAAACAAACGTTTCTTTTGAAGATTTCTTTTGGCATCCAGGTCATTGATAGAGTGTAGACAATGGAAGCCATTTTCTCTTCAATTCAATCAAAATTCCTAATCCGTGGGCTGGATTTGTCAAGTGGCTATTTCAGGAGAGTGCTATAAATTTTTCTTCCTATCCAATCTTGCTATTCAAAAGGTTACCAATCTTTGTTTTATGGTGGTGGTAGAGATGCAGGCGTTTCTGTTAAAAACTTAAAAGAGTTGAGAACTGAGGAAGGAGGGGACCTCATTCAAGCTGATTTCTCTCACTTCTCTCTTTACTATTAGGAGCTGGAAATGGGCCAATTAATTGTACAACCCTTTCTGGAACATTGTTGTCCTGGTACAATCATAGACATATATCAGAGCGTTCTGAGCTTTCATGGGCAAGGGCAACAGAGGAGTTTCAGAATAACAATAAAAAACAAAACAAAACAAAAAACCAAGATGGTGCCACTTCATCTTTCCCTTAATTCTCCTGCTATCAAAACAAACAAACAAAAACAACATCTCATTGAACCATGGAGTTAAAATTTGTAAGAAATCTATAAAAGAATGGAATGTGAAAACCTACTCAGAAAATAGTATAAAGCAGTATGTAGAGCCTGAGCTTTAAAAATAAACTGACAAGGTATGGAACAACCACTTTGGTTCACATTAAAAAGTGTAATCTGTTTTTCTGAATTTGCAGGCTGGCTATTAATCTATTTTTAAAAGAGAAGAAACTAGAGATCACAAAGACAAGCCTTGCTTTCTCCTGAGCATCTTTGAATCCCTAAGTTGGTCATAATAAGCTCTGGGATCAATTAACTCTTACCTCTTTCTAAAAAATTGATCTAGTATGGCTTATGAAAATACATATGTAACAATGTAAATATGAATAAGATAAAAAACAATACCAAGGTAAACTGAAATTGGGTAATTACTGAAGGTAGTAGGTCTCTAACATCAATTTTATCTATTACTGGTTAGATTAAAATTTGTCAGTAAGATCAGCAGCTTCATGGGGAAATTCCTGCTTGTACTGATAAGCCAAGACCCCTCTCTCCATACCGATTTTCACAAGATTTCTTGGCTAATGCATTGTTTTTTTGCTCTGTGACATTCATAACAGTCTTAAATATCACGTCCTGACTGACTGCAATTTGACATATAAAATGGCCTTAAGAAAGGCTCTGGCCAGGAAATTTCATCACAGCAGCACAGAAATTTAAGGAACCTATTGTGATAGAAGTGCTGCTTATAGCACACTTGTAAGTCTCCTTACCACTGTCTCAGGGTCCAAATACATACTTCCTAGTAAGTCTGAAGGTACATTCAGATAAAGAAACCCCAGCTTGGCTTAGGAAGTGCATTCATACTCTCTAGAATAAGAGCTGCATGCTGTGATTCTGTAAGGAAGGTCATAATAATAAGAAAATAGTAATAATTATAATAATAATTTCTTACATAAATATGTATTGAGCCCCTATAATATATTTATCAACATGAATCATAAGACTCTCCAATAACTGCATTGTAACTGATGAATTTCTAAGGGTGCTACATGAATGGTGCTTCTGCTTATTGGCCGTTGGCTGTGATTTAAGGTGCCTTTCACAGTATTTCACTGTGGGCTGGTTACTGGCTCTCTTGAACCATCCATGAATTGCTTTAGAGGTGATGATGGCATTGCTATTGATGTTGCTGGAAGCTCTGTTGGGAGTATGCAGTGGGCCTTCTGCACAGGGCAAGATATCACAGTTGAAATGAATATTTAAGGGACCCAAGTCATTTTCTGCTGAGTGAATGTTGTCAGCAGATGGAACCAAAACTGTCAAAGCCAGACCCATATGCCCCTGGGTCTTACCATGTTAGTGCCTGCGAAGCTGATTTCCAGCTTGCAGTGTCTGTCTCTTCTCTGGCCATAAAAGCCTAAGTTGCCTGTGGAAGTACGAGGAAAGGAAAGTCCCCAGGAGCAGCTCTTGGCCAGTAAGTGAGAGGAGTTGGTGTAAAATGCCCCAGCTGCCTCATCTCTTGGGTGGGATGACTCTGAGCTTCGCATGACACATGGGCTCCTGGAGAGCTCTGTCAGGACTAAATTGCCATAGATTTCCTTGGGAACTTGCTTTGTAATTTGTATTTTCTTGGCTTTCCCTGGCCTTCTTTTCCCTCACTTCACAATTCAGAAATTCCAGGGACCACATCCCAAATAAACAACTGTCACTTGAATTCTTGTCTCTGGATCTGCTTTGCTTCTTGGTGAAATCAGACTAAGATTTCCCAAAGTATTTACTGAGAGCTAAGAGTAGATGGTGTTACTCTTTTATCTACCAATAATTCCTGTTTTCTTCAAGCTTGAAGTGTATTTTTTCTTTCTCTAAGATAATAAAATGGAAGAAGTGCTTAAGTATCTAATTGCTTTTCTTAAATCAGATATGCACAACTCTGGGATAATGATGAAAGGAAGGAAATTAGGGAGGCTAGAATGAGTGTTGACAAGGCACTTAGAAAGTACCCAGATACAGTCAACCTTTTTGCTGTTAGCCAATGTTTTGCTCTTCTTAACAGGGCAGCCGTCTTCACTAATATTTATTTCACCTCACCTTTCTGACAGCCATTTATTAAAGGCTGTTTGATGAAGCAGAGGAGCATGGAACCAGAACCACACGTTAGACTCCATTCTCTAGCCCTGAGTACGTGTTCACCTTACTTCTACACTCTGAAACCATTTCCTAGACCTCAATGAGAATGTCGATGCCTTCTACCACTCAAAGGGGTTCTACTTAAAAGAAATGCTATCTATTAAAATATATGACCTAGGGGGAAGAAAATATAAACAAAACCAAAATAGTAATATGCTCTATACAAATAAACCAAGTGCAAAGCCAAAAAAATAATAATAATTTTAAGAAAGGAAAAAAAAGGAACTTCCTTGGTGGCACAGTGTTTAAGAATCAGCCTGCCAATGCAGGGGACATGGGTTCGACCCCTAGTCTAGGAAGATCCCGCATGCCACGGAGCAACTAAGCCTGTGTGCCACAGCTACTGGAGCCCGTGCTCTGTAACAAGAGAAGCCTCCGCACGACGCAACTAGAGAAAGCCCGCATGCAGCAATGAAGACCAAACGCAACCAAAAATAAAATAAATAATTTTTTTTAAAAAAAATTGAAAAAAGGAAAAGGAATATATGACCTATACTAAGTGCTTGAATTATCCTGGCACTGGGAACACCAAATCTTATTATTGCTCTGGCAACATTCTGAGGATTTCCATTACTCTTTTATTTTCCAAGACTTTAAGGAGACCTTGGTCTTGGGAGTTCCACATTCTTTGGGGTGCTGATTCTGGCACTTATGTCAGATGTGCCGAGAGAGTCAGAAAATCATAAACCGTGTGGATTGGCAAAGTGCTTGAGTGAATGAGAAAAATGTGAAATACAAAAATATATGGACACTAGCTCACTCTACAGCGTCCACACTCCTGGCATCACCTCATCCTAGAGGAGGTTCAACTGTGAATGAGTCACCTGCCAAACGCAAGACACCGGTTTCATGGGAACACTGAATTTCAACCACATTCTGCCCGAGGCTCAAATGTGATTTAGCCAAAGCCACCAATTACTGGAAAAACAGCGACAAACAAACAAGAGAAAAATAGAGACTCAAAAATTAGAAGGGGTTTTCTAGAATATCAAGCAGGTAGTTATTTCCAAATCTGGAGTGAACGATGTGAGCATTTAGATACATGGAAGACATTTTAATTACCACTTTTGCTTTGCTCTACCGTATTTTATTTGTGCTTACAAGCAGAATCAGAGAGGTAAGGTAGAGAGTTCAGAGGAACAAGTTGCTCACACATCATGAATAATAATATTCATGAACAATGAACACTAAGAGAAATTATTGAGAATTGACACAAATTATTATCACTTATCACAAGTCACAGCATTCCACATCCTTCTATCTGGGTCCATTTTTTAAAATATGTATTTCTCTCGTATTAATTAATTACAAGCTTC
The DNA here is from genome assembly GCF_003031525.2 of Neophocaena asiaeorientalis asiaeorientalis. Classification (NCBI taxonomy): domain Eukaryota; kingdom Metazoa; phylum Chordata; class Mammalia; order Artiodactyla; family Phocoenidae; genus Neophocaena; species Neophocaena asiaeorientalis. Next base: position 6,526,431 of record NW_020185338.1, on the reverse strand, counting down.
ATTGGGTTTTGTTTCCTAAGGGAAAAAAAGACACATCCTTAACTTAGAAACTAAGAAAGCAGGTATACAGTTCTGAAGTCCTTTTGCCTGCATTCAAACATCAGGTTGTATATACCCATTTATTCCCTTAACATGCATAAAGTATAAACTAACTTTTGACTACACCTGTTTATAGTTCCTGGGTATATCCTACCATCTGTATGATGACACATAAAATTTTTAAAACGCAGTAAAGATAATATAAGTAAGGCCAGAAATAAGAGGGATCAATTCTTCCTGAGTAAATTGTAGACTTCATGGAAGAGGTCATATTTTTGCTCAGGCTGGGGGCAAAGCGAGATATTCATGAGACGTGGAAAAGGCGAGAGGGCACACTGGTCAGAGGAAAAAGTACTAGCAAAGGAATACAATAGCCAAGTGCATTCAGGAACAAGACATTCATTAGCACTCAAGTAAACATTGAATGGAAATGTTTGGCCAGAAACCAGAGTAGAGAGGTTGGAAGAAACCAGAATGTAAAAGCTCGAGGAGCTGGGATTTTATCTTATAGGCTACAGGGAGCCAATGGAGATACTGGGGAGGGGGCGTAAACAGTAGAATAACAACATAGTTTCTGCTTTTGAGAAGGGTTTCTTCAAGACCAAGAGGAAAGTAAAAAAAAAAAAAAAAAAAAAAAAAAAAAAAATTTTATTTTTGAAATGTAAATTGCTGG
>NW_020185338.1:6413300-6525687 GCF_003031525.2 Neophocaena asiaeorientalis asiaeorientalis | reverse complement strand
AAAAAAAAAAAAAAAAAAAAAAAAAAAAAAGTAATGTTATGTCTGATATGTAATATGCTGCAGGCGTGAGGGATGGAGAATGGAAAGCTTATTTGCCACATACCTTCCCATCCTCCACAGACATAAAAGTTATAAACACAAATATTTCTATTACTATTGAAAATCGAAGGCTGGAGGTGAGTGATGGTGACATGAGGGAAAAGAAGATCCACAGAAGAAGAAAAACAAGGAATAGTGTTCTTGTCATATATGTTCCAGTCTAGCAGACATTTATCTCAGAGGTCCTTTCTTCATCTCATTATCTACTACTCACTTCTCTGCAACTTCCCACCTCCATCCCTAAACCAGAAATGCATTTAAAAAAAAAATCTTTGATCTGAACAAGAATATCCATTCAAAAGAAATATGAAGACTTTTTTAAAGCTGAAATCCAGTTAGAGACATAAAGGTAACAATGCTATTTTCATAAGACACTGTCCATATTAGGGGTTGGGTGTGTGTGTGTGTGTGTGTGTGTGTGTGTGTTTAATTACTCAAAGTCCATCACTTCAGTAAGTTGGCTTTTGCAACCATTTGTATGCCCATTGCCTTCACTGTGATTGGACCTGGGAGATGAAAGAAGATCTTTAAATTCCCAAGCTCTGCATCTGTCACTAATCATTTTAAACAACACAAATGGCATTAGAATGTGTATTGTGCTTTCAACCTGGTTTTACATCTGAAATGCTTCTTCTAAAAACTGCCACGTAGTGCAATGATCAGCAATTATAATAAATCAGATTTTGCACCAAATATTTTCTCTTTTCTTACTGCAAAAGGAAATGTCTTCCCACCCAATACATCCACGATGACCTGCCGGAAATAATGTCATCAAAAGTGGATGGATCTCATCAGGAAAAGCATGAAATCAATTTTAGCCCACGGCATCGCTTCAGGATAAAACTATCAAGGAAATAAAAATAGCTTTTCGGTGACTGTAAAAGAGAATATGGAAGAGATATTTACCTCCAACCTCTGTTTCTCCTTATCCTTCGTCATCGCTCTTACTGCCAGTTTAATTGTCAACCTGTCTCTTGAGTTTCATACCTTTCCCAAATGTGTTTTCCCCCTCTGCCTTATCTCTTCAAAGCCATCAGTCACACAGCAGATTTGTAATGAACTTGCTCTCTGCCAAGGCAAGAAAAAAAAGTGACATCATTTTCAAAAAGGAGGAGATCAGCACTTTAATCTCAGTGAGATAGAAAATAGAACAAAGGACATGTCTGGCAGGACTAAAAGGGGAAAGGATGGGGATGGAGCACACTCTTTCTTTCCCTCTCCATGCTTTGTACACCACACTTTAGAAATTTGGAATCCATTTGTTTTCCATTCTCATCGTATCCTGCTGGCCATGCAAGGTCTTGTCTGGACATAATTACCGAAAAAAGGGCATGGCATTCTCTCTCACTGCCTTTGTGAGTTTGGTGGGATGGGGTGAGGGTGGAATGCTTAAAGCTTATTGTAGAGTTTCAACACAGATGCAGCATTTTGAAATTTTAATGTAAAGTCTCTAGCTCTTGAATCTGGTCAGGCAGGTATATTCTCGCTGTATCCAAGTTAAAACAAAATTGGAATGAGAAGAGATGGCCATGGAAGGAAGAAAGAGCAAGCATTTATTTTCATCACTGAAGAGCCCATCAGACTAAATTATAGACACAGGAATCAAAGATAACGTGGGAATCGGCAGTGAGGTTTCAGAGGCTAAGGCATTAAAACAGTTGTTTACAATAACTTGTGATATGCAGTCAGAGTTATTTTATAAAAAAATATAATCCGCCAAAATAATCAAGCTGGAAAGGAATGTGCGTTCACTCTGCTTACTGTGCTTGGAGTTCCTTTGGGGCCATGTGCAAGAGATTAACAAACATGTACCATTTGTCAGAGAAATGTGATGAATCACCCTTGATAAAACGAGAGCAAACACTTTCTTTTTAAAGTGAAGCTGGTGTAGAATTGGACACGTGTGTTAGGCATAAACGTCCTAGGCCACAAGCTCTGGTGTGCGAAGAGTGGAAATTTTCTTTCTCTCAATTTCTGTCTGGAATCTTCACTCCTCCTGTTATCAAAAATCCTAACCTTAAGTCAGTTCTTGGTAAATTCAGTTAACTTCAGTTTGCACCCTTGCTCCTACTTCTCTGTGTTGATCCAAATTCTATGGGTTTTACTCAGTGTCCAGGTCCCGGCCCCAGACCAACCTATATAATTCAGTATCTACTAACATATGTATCGCCCCATCTGGTTTCCAGTGTGAGCATTTCTCAGCCATTTTCACATCCCTCAACATCCTGGGAAGCCATAAGAAATCGCTAGATGCTCTTTGGTTCCACTTTGTGGTAAATGAAACCTTGGGGAAGACTGCAAAACTTCCTGCCTAGATTGAAAAGGTCACATTTTCTACTCTACTGCTGTCCCATCACTCTGGCACAGCAGGACCTGGGGAATGTGGAGTCTAACAAGATTTCACCACCCACATTCCATCCAGGAAATGAAGACACTGGCTCTTAGGTGATCAGTTGGCTCTAGGTCCTCACCAGCTCTCTGGGATGTGGTCCAGAGGGGGAAGATGTAGCAAGATACAGAGCCCTTTATCAGATAGCCCCACAACCATCTCCCTTTACTATTCTCCTGCTGACTCTCCTCTTCTCTCTCAGTCCAGATGGATTTTGTCTCCCCTATGATCACAAAAACAGAGAGAGAACATTTACCTACCTTAAGTAGACTTAAGTAATTAAGTCTAATTACTTAAAACCCAAGGCAATCGTGACTATGGTTTCTGTTATTCAAAAAAATCCATACTTTCAAACAAAAGCTTTCTTCTCTAACTATTATCTCTACAATAAGTTTCAAAAGCCTATTTTGAAAATCAAAAGACTGAGTCTTTTTTTTTATTTTTGCGGTACGCGGGCCGCTCACTGCTGTGGCCTCTCCCGCCGCGGAGCACAGGCTTCGGACGCGCAGGCTCAGTGGCCATGGTTCACGGGCCCAGCCGCTCCGCAGCATGTGGGATCCCCCTGGACCAGGGCACGAACCCGTGTCCCCTGCATCGGCAGGCAGACTCTCAACCACTGTGCCACCAGGGAAGCCCCAATAGACTGAGTTTTGATATTTGTTTTTCTTTTGGTATTCTTGCTAAACATATACACCCGGAATTAAAGGATATCAGGAAATTTCAAGGAAATATCATTTAAAATATTTCAAAATACTACCATCCTATGTTTCTTCCCCTCTACAAATCTTTGCCAACCAAAAAGTACGTATGGTTCTTGCCTATTATCCTGCTCTCTTCCAAGAAAGAGGGAACTGGGTCCTTATCTTTAATCCACTTCTCTAAAACAATAAATTCCACACAGAGCAAAATAGAGTAAATATCTAAAGTAGAGCACTTTATACTGAGGTTCCCCCAAAGCTCAGTAGTTAAATCCACATGATGAAGTAAAAATATGTAGTCAAGAGAATTCATCCTTTGGCTGAACAGCATTCTATGGATAGATGCCAATGTAGGAAGGGCTTTGTCCAGATAGAGTCTAATTGAAGCTGTCAGAGCCTCTCAGGGATGTGTACTAAGAGACACCAAAGCTAAAATGTAGTTAACAAAAAGCACTTGAGTTAAAAGATCATGTGGAGTTGGGCCAAACAGACACAAGATGAGCATATAGGAGAACACATGGACTCAGCTGGACTTGAGGGGAGGGAATGGAGGGGGAGAGACAAAGATACAGAGGAGAGAAAAAAATTCTAACAGCTGCAGAAACCAAAACAGAAAATTGAAGCGACAGACTATAATTGCTGGCCATTCCATTCACAACTGCATCTTCTGGTTCTCTGGCCCCTTCCTTTTCTTATTTTTTTTCCACAGAATCTATCAGTAACTATATAGCAGATATGTTTATTTATTTATTTACTGTCAGTTTCCAAACATACACATGCACACACGAGATTATAGAAACCATAAGAGAATGATTTTTGTGTTGTGTTCGCTGGTGAATCCCCAGCTCCTCGAGGGGTGATAGGGATTTCAGTAAATATTTGTTTATGGAAGGGAAGAAGAAAGGTGTGGAGGAGGGAAGAGGAAAGAAAGGAAGGAGAGTAGGAGAATGATGAAAATTGCTTGGTTGTTAATTTTCCATATCCAAAAGACTCAGCGATATATCCTGCTCTTAGTGTCTATGATACTACCCCATTTGTTCCACATGTTCCCTTTTGTTGACTTGAGTTCACTTGAATGTGTTTCTTTTCCTTGTAACTGAATGAACCCTGACAACAGCAGGTATAATGAGTGATCCTGGTCAGTTGTGACCCTTTTTAATTTTTCAGGCAATTAGAGGAGCAAACATTCTCATCTTAAATTATCTTTAAGCCTGGTATCAAAACTGACCACATGGTTCCATGAGGTTGTTGGAAGAGCATGACCAAGGGCGCTGATTCAAATCACAAGGGGAGATAGTAAAAAGAAAAAAAAAAAATGGGAAAAGATAAAATATATCCATTATATCCACAGGCACAGAGTATCTGGGAGTTGAAGAAGCAACTGATCTTTCCTTATCTACTGCCATGTCTTTAAGGACAGTAGTTTGTTCAGTAGTGGTTTTTGAATGTTAACGAACATATTACCAAGAGTGTTGTTAAAAATGGAGACTCCCCCAAATTCAGATTTCAAAGTTATGCGTTGGGGGCCAGGAATCTGAATTATTAGTCAAAATACCAGGTGATACATGCTATGGTCTAAATGTTTGTGTCCCCCCCAAAATTCATATGTTGAAATCCTTGACCCCAACGATGATGGTATTAGGAGGTAGAGCCTTTGGGAGGTGCTTAGGTTAAAAGGGTGAGATCCTCATGAATGGGATTAGTGCTTTTATAAAAGAAGTTTCAAAGAGATCCCTAGCCTCTTCCACCCTATTAGGACACCGTGAGAAGGAGCTGCCATGAACCAGGAAAAGGATCCTCATCACAAAGCCAGCGTGCTGGTGTCTTGATATTGGACTTACCAGCCTCCAGAACTATGGGAAATAAATGTCTTGTTTATAAGCTATTCAGCTCCTGGTATTTTGTTATAGCAACTGAAATGGACGAAGACAATACCAATGCAAGTGGTCCTTTAAATGCGCATTGAAAATAAATAAGCCCTAATCTGATTTGTAACAATGAACTTCCCCTGCCCACCCCTTCTGATTTCCATCTCCCTCTGAATCCTGCATGCCCTCAGGAATCCAAAAATTAAAAGACAGAGTGTAAGAGTTGATGAGATGGAAAAGGTGGGAACTTTTAAAAAAATTAACTAGGTTCTGTGTTGAGTTTTCTTATATAGAAAGTTCTACCTTAAGAGCTACATACTTAATCAATTAATTAATCTATTACCCACACTTGGGATATCGAACTAGTGAACAGTATCCTGAGTCACACCCCTTTCTACCAGGTTCCCACAGATTGTATTATTTTCTGCCTTAACCTCTACTACCAATTAGAGTTTTGGTACATTACCTTGTAACTAACTAGCTTAACTAGGGCTAGTTCTTAGGGCTTAAACACCTTTCATGAAGTAAGTTAGACATTTTTTTTTTAAGTTAGACTTTTTGAAAGGCTGCTGAGCGCTCTTGGGAACAGGACAGTGCAGTAATGAATGTAGTGTCAGCTTTGGGCCTTAATGGCCATTTTGCTTCAGGACCAGCAAGGCAGGGCATATTGTGAAAGCTGGAAACACAGTAGGACTATGGTAAACATTTGTAACCTCATCCAGTAAGCTCCCCTGAACCCGGTGGCTGGTTCAAGAATAATATGTAGGATTATATAGGTTGCTATTTAGGTTACATCCTTAGACACACTTAAATCCCACGTCTCCCCAGCTCTCTTATCCTGATTACTTTCCTAAAATAAGACCTGCTGAGAGCAAAGAGTTAAATCTGTCTTCAGAAAGTTCTGACTCTTTTGTTGCCCTTCATAGCTCCCTGCCTGCTTGATGAAAAGTAGTATATTAAGCTTTTAGATAGAGTTATAGAGACAGAGATCAAATAAAGAAAGTACCTCCCACTCATAGACTTACAAAATATACAGCCTTTTGCAAAATGTACAAAGAAGGATTCATAGACTTAGGAGCAGTTTGGTGTTCCCAAAGTACAGGGTGTCTCATGTAGGAATTTGAGAAGGTGGAAGACTTAGTTAAGGCCAGCCATAAGAACAGAAGACTGAGTGAATTACTTTTGTAATTTATTTTATTATCTCAGGATTTATAGAAAGCAGTTCTACCTAACGCACAAATCTTTTTTAAGTTTTGTTCCCTTCTTTTTTTCTCTCTCTCTCTGTTTTGAACTTTCAGTGATAGGTGGTCTTGGAAAGTCTGAATTAAAACTTGGCAAAGTCAAGTACTATATATTTGGCTGTTCTAACAGTTTCACAAATTAGCATCTCACATTTGTCTGAGAGACTTATGACAAAAATAGTAACAACAAACACAAATATATTCATGAGCACATGCCTACACCTAGAGACATGGACACACACACACACACACACGTACACTATTGCCCTTTGTATTTTAATGTGATTTAGTTTGGGAAAGCACTGCTTCTAAATTTCAACAATTTTTTCTTGTATTACGATATCCATATATACCAGGAGGATGCAAAACCAAGGTAGGATTTATTTTATGAGAAAGGGTAAGTGATTCAATAACACTCAATAACAGATTTGCCGTCATGGTATATTAATGGACCATAGTATTCTCATGGATCTTTAGAGTTTACAATGTGACTTTACAACCATTATTCATTCATTCAATAATGATTTATCAAGCACCTACTATGTGTCAGGCACTGTTCTAGGCTCTTGTGATAGATTGAAGGCAAAGATCTGTGCCCTCCTGGAGATTATATTCCAGAGAATCATCTCAATTAAGACCCACTATAGTTCTGCCATGTACTTTCTTTTGCGGGAAACATGACTTGAACCAAGATATTGCTCCAAAAACTCTGTACTTTTACTGGAACATACTGTTTCTCTAACAAAAAATATTTTTTAAAAAAGAATAGAGTAATTACATGAAACTCAGTGAATGTTCTAATCTGTATCAGAAAACATTCAAGTATACTAATAAGTTTACTAAATGGGTAATTGGTTTTGGAGGCTATACCATTAATTTAACTAGTAAACTCAGTCATTTCGTGAAGGTTCCCAGGAAGGTGTCAAGTAATAGTAATTTTTTATAGTATCCATAGAATGTATAGAATGTGTCTTTGCATAACCTGCCAAGTAGTTGTAATTAATTTTGTTTGGCTCTACTTTAAATTAAAGCTGGAATATTACATAAGAAAGAATTTGTTTCACATTACAATTATACTTTAGTTGGTCCCCACCTGAATGCAAATGTGCTTTTTTAACCAAAGTAATTGATATTACAGCTTTCATTTCCCTTAATAAACGATAATATTTCCCACTAGATTTAGTTTTAAATATTTTTCAAATATTTATTCTATTAGATTCACATCTCAAACTAATCAAGTTAAGTGGAAATCTCCAGCTTATCCCTAATGTATTTTTACTCAGGACACATTGAAGAGTCCATTTCCACTGTATAGTTAGCTCATCTTGAGAGATTTATTTGAGTTTTTCTTGTTTTTTTTCTAACTAATGCTGTACATCAACTATTGAAGTATGAACTAAATAGTACAGTATGTAGGGAAGTCTTAAACTCTTATGGTATTAAATTTATTTGAATTTTATGAGAAGAGAAGCCTATTTAATTGTGCTGAGGCCAGTCATTCTCAGCATGGGTAGCTTTTGGCTCACTTTTCCCTCCCTAATGTTTGCTGTGCTTTTATTTGTAATGCTGGAATCATTATTTTTGTTACCGTTGTCAGATTGCCATTAAGTGTTTAGTTTCTAACAACACAAGGACCTGTAGCAGGAATATATTGAAAAAGAAAAAAAAAATCAGTGAATATATCAATAGATTAAATGGGAGTGGGGACAGTGGAGCAGGAGAAAACAATAAACTCCAAACAATGTACAAATGAAAGTAGGAAATGTAACAGAAAAGACCCCAAGGCACTAACAATCCACTTGTTCAATTAAAAATTCAACTTTCACTGAAATCCTTTCTAGAAAAAAAAAATCCCTTCACTTTTATTTTCTTGACAATTTAAGTCAGAGTATAGATTTTCCCTACCCCAAGAGTGTTCCTGGGCACTGTAAACCTGAGAGAACTTTCCTTTATATTGCAAGGTTCTAAGTGGTAGACAATTTGTCAGATCTTAAGATGAGAACTTCACAATTATTAGAAAAAGAGATCTAAAATGTAAATACTGATAAACTCTACAGAGTATAGAGCACCATTTAGAACTGGCTTGCACATAATAAAACCTATTGTCAGTGCCAGTGGAAAGAGCTGTTTCAAGGGTGACCCTGATCAGAACACCAAATATGAGTATGTCCTTCTTCCTCCTCCTTGATCCCTCTATTGGTGGACCCTAACACACCAGCTGGCAAAGGGGCAGTGTAGTTTTCCGCAGAATTACAAAGCAAAATGTAGCTGGACAGGCTTGAAGCTGAGAGAGACAATAGTTTAATAACTGGTAGAGTAGGAAAACAACCTGTATTAATCTGTTCACCACATATTACTGTAACCAAGCTACAGTTGTAGTTCTATAACAGAGAAAACAATATTAGTAATTGCTAGCATTTAATAGCATTTACTGTAGGTTCTATGCTAAATGCTACAAGTGTGCTATCTTATTTAACTGTCAAGACTTCTAATGATATGGGGATCATCATGAACCATGAAGAGTTATCCAAACTGATTAAAATCATGGATTTCAAGATAGATGTCCCCTTAAGCCATGAGTTAGTCCAGACTTTTCTCTAGAAGTACATCACTTTAAAACTAAACCTATCTAACCAGTGTTTCTTTAAGTCACCTGTACCAGAAGGAAAATCAGAATGGTTTAAAGAATTTCTTTATTGGAACTATAAGCTACAGCTTTACATAAACATCATAACCTTTTCTCTTGGCCACAATTTGAGAAAGGATGGTATAATATTCAAAAGGAGACAGTAGCAGGCTAGAGACATGAATTGGTTGACATTAGAAACACTTTGATAAACATATATTTATTTTTCAATTAAAACAATGAGGACACAGTTAATAAATCCTCTTAGCTGAAAATGAAGGAAGAAGAATCATTGAACTTCTAAAGGATTCATTAAGAGCCAGAGCAAACAGGTGAGACTGGAAAGTCAGAATGAGATAATAAACTAGTAGTTAGAAAGCTAATAATAACTACTAATCTCTAATAGAAAGCGATTAAATTATTATAACACATATATGTTATATATATGTTACATCTATTTATATATGTAAAAATATATAATTTTATATAAATATATACAATCTTTAAAGTATTTAAAAAGTTATAATAAATAAAATATAAATTAATATTGCTATTAAATGAATATTAAATATTATCATTAAATAAATATAAATATTAATTATATTTCATAAATATATTAGTGTATATAAATAAAATAAAATTTATAATAAAATATAATGAAATTTATAATAAATAAAAAATTAATATACATATCATAGCTATAGCTATTCATTATTTCATCTCTGTCCCAAGAATTTTGCTTGATAAATAAATATACAGACAAACACAAACATATATAACTCCCCTCAATGACACTATGAAGTAGGCATTATTGTCATAGTTTTGTAGTTAAAGAAACCAAGACAGCTAGGAAATGGTAAAATGGAATTTAAACTCAGCTTTATCTGATTCTAATTATTTCTTTTGTTCTACCTCCCACGTGACCATGGATGACATGGCAGATACCAAGAAGAACAAAGCTGGTTGCTCTTAACTCCTTTCCCCTTTAGCCCCAAGCTTGCACATGTGTGCATGAGAGCATATGAGGAACAGACCATAGGAGAAACTCACCTGTTTTATGTAATAGCCCTGCTTCTAATTCCACCCATCTCCTATCTCAATCATGATCAAGGTGTTGTCTTCTTTCAATAAGATATCCCAGGTCTTCAAGTTCTAGCAACACTAAACAAAAATACACCAAAAATATACAATGGGAGAAGTTATCTATTTGGTGTACAAGTAGTATAAACATGCTTGTAAGTGGCACAATAGTTATAATTGACAGTACAGCAAAGAGGTTGTCACCCTGCCCATACTCAAATCCTGGCTGAATCCTACTTACTAGTTCAATGGTGTTAGGTGAATTGTTTCACTTCTCCAAGCCACAGGTTCTCCATATATAAAAGGGCATAATAAGTCTTATCGCACAAGGGTGTGAGGTTCTACTAGGGTAATACATGAAAAGCATTTAGCACAGTGCTTGGGAAATAGTAAGTGATTAACAAATTTTAGTTTTCATTAGTGGCAACAAGTGGGTGTATGTGCAGTGTCACATATTATTTTGCATTCCATGAAAACTCTTTATGGAGCAAACCTAATATTTATATTCGTGCTGGTACCCTTGAAAACAGATGTCTACAAACTGTTCCTGATAGGGAAGATGAAATGGAATTTGGTCTTGCACTAGTCCTCTCATTTGGTGAAATTAGAAACACAAGCCAGTCACATCATGTGATGCCCTCCTAGAGAGCCCAAGTTGTCTATTCTCATCGACAGAATCTGAAGTCTATACCATCTCCACCATGGACCCTCTACAAAACTGTTTTTAGTGTCTGTTCTTGACACCATGTTACCAGGTGAACAATTCTCTAATGAGTCTCCTGGCATTTCTGGTAGTAAACCACACTGTATAAATCCAAGACATAGCTCTGTCACACCTGGGTCTTGCTGACTGGCATATGTTCAGCATGGGTTTATTTTTGGAAGGATTTTTTTTAAACTTTCATTTCACTTTCTCCTGTCATGGTGTTGTCTTTATTAGTTTAGTCTAGCAGGTAGGAACTTTTTGTTACAAGCAAGAGAATGCCAAACTATTGAGTTCAATAAACAATAAAGACATGTAATTGTCTTATAGGACAAGAGGCTGGAGGTCAGTATTCCCAGGTTTGGCTCAGACTCAGTGCTGTCATAATGACCCGGTCTGTTTCCTCTTCCCTGTTATTTACAGCATGTGTTATTCTCAATCTCAGACAAAGGAGATGTATCAAAGTACCTAAGATATACAAGTTAACCAATGTTGTTGACTATTACTGAATAATATACAGTCAAAATGAAAAGAAAAGGCTAAGAAGATTAGTGTCTTCTCTAGCATATAAAAGCAAGTGTGTTCAGACGTAGAGAATGGACTTGAGGACTCGGAGAGGGGGAAGGGTAAGCTGGGACAAAGTGAGAGAGTAGCATTGACATATATACACTACCAAATGTAAAATAGATAGCTAGTGGGAAGCAGCTGCATAGCACAGGGAGATCAGCTCGGTGCTTTGCGACCACCTAGAGGGGTGGGATAAGGAGGGTGGGAGGGAGACGCAAGAGGGAGGGGATACAGGGATATACGTATGCATATAGCTGATTCACTTTGTTATACAGCAGAAACTAACACAACACTGTAAAGCAATTATACTCCAATAAAGATAAAAAAAAAAAAGCAAATGTGTCTTGGAGAAAGCAATTTAACCTTTCCAGGCCTCTACTTGTTCCTCTGCAAAATGAGTATAAATGTTCCCAGAGCCTCACTTGGCACCTTTCGCGTTGTAGGCACTTAAGAATAAACCAAACATGCACCATATGTGAGAAATATGTAGTTAAAAGAGGTGCATTTTATACAGTCTTATATTCTTGGATATAACTGGACCGTCTTAGCTTTTCATAGGATGTTTAAATTAATGTCATTAATTAATCCAAAAAAGTACGAAAGAGGTAGGATTTGCCTGAAGCAATCAGAGATGTTTGCCCTTCCTGGCGGGATGTGGCTGATCCAGGGATGCCTATGTATGAGTAAGCCTTACTGTTGCTGATGGGTCTCCAGGTCACTTAAATCTGTCTGAAAGGTAGAGCCAGACAGCTGAGTCATTCTCTAACAACCGCCAACTGGTGAGAGCTTTCCAAAGCCAGACCATCTCCGTGCCTGGTCATCTCTCTCTCTCTTTGTTTTTTTTTTTTTCTTCCAAGATCATCATAAAGCACACATATTATTTTCCATTTATTGTATCATAGAACAATGATTCCAAATGCTGGGAAGGTGAGTGATTTCTTGGAAAAGGAAACTTTAAGGTAGAGGCTGGAACAATTAGGGGTAAAGGTGGTGAAAGGAACAGGAGACCGGAAAGCAGAACAACAATAACCAAAGAAGGTCACAGTTACTGCTGGGTTTGTTGTCATGTATACGGAAGTGAAAGAGAACAATTGACTCCACAGTGAGACCCTCAACTGCGCATGGGCAGAATCATGCTAGCATCTGCGCTCAAATTTTCTCACAGAATTCTTTCCCTTGTGGCCCTACTCCTATTTTCTTAGAGAAGAATGTAGGTTCAGTATCCCCAGGGCTCAGCCAGAAAACCCAGCTTCCAGTAATGTACTGGCTGAGGGTCTTTCTGGCACTACTCTGCTAATTACTTGGGTCTGTCAGATCTGGAAAAGGAAGGAAGAACAGAGGACCCATGCTGAGAAAAGGCGGGCTATAAGCGCTGTTAAAAACCAGCAACCAATCAGGATGCTCCAGCACTGTATTAGCATTCATTAGACTCTGATGCGGTAACATTTGTCTATTATTAACTGTAGCTTCACCTTGGATATCTTTACTTTGCTTTTATAATGTTGACCAAAAAGTATTATCTTTAATAGAGCTCTTCTTCAGTATTTATGACAATGTGGTCAGCCAGGGACTTCCTACAGAAAACAAATAATTAATGTTTTGTCTAATTTACCTGCAGAACTAGTAGCTGTAAGATATCATTAAGGCCAATGATATCTGGACCATAATAGTACTTAAAATAAAAAATAGAATTTCAAGTTATATTAAAGAAAATAAGATAGTTTCCTTTAAGGTTTTACACAAACACGTGGAGATGATGGAAATGATTTTGAATATTGGTAGACCTGAGAAGGGAAATGGAAGTTTTCTAAAGTGAATTACTGTAAGGTGTTAACCCTAATTCAGCATTTACTTGCAGACTTTCAGAAAATTAGCTCACTGTTCATTTTATATGATAACTTGTAAATATTACATGAAGTAACAAATTGGCACTGTAACTAAACAGAGATTCTGGGCAGTTATCATAAAAAGAACGATGAGAATCTAAGCATGGTAGTTAGGTTTTCACTGACAAATGGATTATTCTGCATAATGTGAAATTAGCCATTACCACTGTCTGGTCGGAGACACTTCAGTCTCAATTTTAAATGTCATCATTATACAAATCTTATTTATTATAATCGTGGGTGAGATTTAATTTTTTAGAAGAAGAACCTACTATATCATTGTTACTTTTAAAACCTTAGGAATTTCACACTTACTCAAATGAAGGAGTGAAGTGTGACCCCACAAGCATTCCTGTGATGGCAAAGCCATTCCAACAACATTCTTCATATGCTTGAAGCTGACGGCGTGCCCAGACAACTGTTCCACTCTTCCCTATTTCCTCCAGTTTCTGAATCTCTTACATCCTGGTGTCAAGTAGTAATCAAGCTCCCTACCACCCCACAAGAAATAAAATAAAATAAAATCCATGGAAAACACCATGGAAGTTTCTGTTGATGCAGTGAGGGAGGCAAGAAGGCATACTAATAAATGGAACTCTAAACAGGAGCTGAAGTCATTTATTTAAAATGACAGGTGACCTCTTAAAAACCTCCAGTGGGGTGAGCAGGGGATAATTTGACCCAGGACTCATTTAAGCCACTTCCCATTTAGCTTTCTTATTATTGTCCCCAAATGATGTTCTATCTTGTTATGAACTGAATTGTGTCCCACCCCCCAAATTTATACGTCAAAGTCCTAACCCCTAGTGTAACTAATTAGAAGATAGGGCCGGGCTTCCCTGGTGGCGCAGTGGTTGAGAGTCCATCTGCTGAGACAGGGGACATGGGTTCGTGCCCTTCAGAAAAAAAAAAAAAAAAAAAAAAAAGATAGGGCCTTTAAAGATGTAATTAAAGTTAAATGTGGTCATAAGGGTGGGGCCCTAGTCCCAGGGGACTGATGTTCTTATAAGGAAAGAAAGGGACACCTTTCTTCTCTGCGGGAGTGTGCCTGCAGAGAGGAAAGGCCATGTGAGGACATAGAAGATGGCCATCTGTAAGCCAGGAAGAGAGGTCTCAACCAGAAACCAACCCTGCTGACACCTTGATCTTGGACTTTCAGCCTCCAGAACTGTGAGAAAATAAATTTCTATTCTTCAAGTCACCCTGTAGCATTCTATTATGGCAGCCTAGGCAGATAATATATACCTGCAGTCACAGAGGACAACCTGATGTATTAAAAGAAAATGTCTTTCATTCTTCAAATGCTTGTCCATTTATGAAGCCACCTTGCCTGAAGACAATAATAACAACAGCAGAAACCAAACTCTTTGTCTTGATGGGTACTGTTTTTTGGGGTTTTTTTTTGCAGTACGCGGCCCTCTCACTGTTGTGGCCTCTCCCGTTGCAGAGCACAGGCACCGGACGCGCAGGCTCAGCGGCCATGGCTCACGGGCCCAGCCGCTCTGTGGCATATGGGATCTTCCCGCACTGGGGCACAAACCCGTGTCCCCTGCATCGGCAGGCAGACTCTCAACCACTGCGCCACCAGGGAAGCCCCGGGTACTGTTTTTAAGTATTTTAATTTCATAAAGTAAGTCACATTGTTACTTCTGTTTTACAGAGAAGAAAAGTGGTCAGTATAAGTAACCAATCCAAAGTCAAATAACATACTCCGAATGTTATAACTCGTAAAGTGAACTACAGAGTAACATGCTTATAAGTCCTGTTATTATCTGGAGAAAAGCACAAGTGTGTCATGGAGTGGTACATTTAAAAGTGCTTCTTTAACAAACGTGAAAACTTTAAACTTTCCACAATTTAATAAAGCTTTTTGTTCATAAATTTTATAATGTATTGGAAGTCTCAAAAAAGGATATAAAAGGATATCTCTAAGAAAATCACCATACAGACATATTGAGTTGTACTTACCAAGTTCATTTCCCTAAACAAAGAGGAAATAGCTTGTATTTGAAAACAATTCTGAGATTACACAGAAGGATTATTTTTTGTTAATCTTATATAGAAGATAATCACTTTTTGGTTTATTTGCTGGTTTTTTCATATCCCTGCTTTAAAGTTGAGTGCCAAAATTTTCTTTTGAATCCCACAATGGGCTTAGCGGCCAACATGTTTCCAGGAGGTAGAAAAGCTACTATAAGCTAATTTTTAACTTGTCAGCAAGTAAAAATCTAACTAATGTTGACTTTCTCTGACAGCACTTGCTTGGAAGTTTCTATAGCTTTGATTAATATTTAAACACTAGGGCTTTCAAAGCAAATTTACAATCTGAAATTACTAAAGCTACAATAAATACAGAAACATGTTGCTGCTTTATTTTCTATGTGAGTTTAAAAGAACATTCATTAGGAATAAGCAAGTACAGGAAGGAGGAATTGTGTTTTCAGTTTGCTTTTTTCTCATTGACCGTTAGAAATTTGCACTGTGAGAAATAACAGTATGGTGGTTTTGTTTACTAGCTCTAAAGCTAGTCTGGCTAGCTTGCTGGCTCCACCACTGGATGGCTGTGTCACATTGGCCAAGTTATTTCTTCCAGCCCCTCAGTTTCCCCATCTGTATAATAGGTATTTTAGAACCTTAAATGACTCACAACAGATATAGTGCAAAGAACAGTGCCTAGCACACAATAAGTGTTCCACATATGCTAGTGGTTAACATTTCCTAAAAATATAGTATTTAAATAAAGTCATGTTTCTATGACTTTCAACAGATATTTATTAAGTCCATACCATGGCCAAGACCTGGTTGTAAAGAGTTAAATAATTCAAAGTACTTATTTTCTAGCATCTAGCATTATAGTGGAGTGATCAGACACATAAATTGCTGATAGGTGCTGTCTACTGAGCTATCTATTAGAACATGGACCTGGGAAATTGAAACAAGCTCTGGGAAGGGCTTTCTGGAGGGGATATTGTAGGAGCTGAGTTTTGCAACTTCGATGACTCAGACTTAGGAGAGGATATGGAGACAACCATTTCTACTAGATGAAACAACATGGCAAAGATTTAATAGCCTGAGGAATTTGGGAAACTAAACACAGCTGTACCTAGCTTATGAAATGTACATAAAGGGCCCATGAGGAAACCAAGCTGAGAATTAAAGATTGATCCTACAACTTCTCACATTTCCTAGTTTTCTACAGGTGGTCCCTTTCTTCTGGGATCAATAATTCAATTCTGACTATGGCTGGTAGTGAAGCCAGTATCTAGAACCTTGCCAGTTGTGCTGGCAGAGGGAAAGAGAGCTCTGCAGAGTCTTGCACTGGCACTTATGTGCTTTACCTTGGAAGACACATATGTCATTGTACTTGCAACTGATTGGCTGGTACTAGATCCATGGTCCCTCCCAACCACAAGGGAGCCAGGAAGTGCAGCCCTACCATGTGCTCAGAAAGTGGAAAGCCAGAAATATGTGGTGTACGGTGGTGATTATGAGGGGTAAAAGAAATAGCATGATAACACTTTCCCTAATTGTCCAAAATGGGTCAACACTCCTGTAAAGAACTAGGTCAAAATCATCTCCATCTAAGTGATATGTTTAATTGAACATCATCCAAAATACACCAGTAATGGAGTGGACTCATCTCACCTGCAGTTGAATGTATTTAAATATGCAGCTCAAAGATAACTAGACAAGTGTGAGTCCAGAGAGCTCTATAATATATTTAAATTAAAGCTCTGTATTAAATAGCTGTATTTCCATTATTGAAATACAATAAAATTTCACATCTAGTTAAAGAATACGCATTGTCTAAATTATGGAGACGAGAAATTGCCAGCTGAGTGTGAAAGCGGCTTCAGTTAATGATGGCTGTTTATGACCCAGCCTGTTCCTTTGATGCACACAAAAGTATTGAGTTTGTGGCACACAAAAGCCTGAATAGCTGCAGAAAGATTCGAGGTGGGCGAAATGTTTAATCATGCCAGTTTTATTGTAGGTCGGCAAGACCATCTCTTCAGGTGAGCCTAAATCAACAATATTAAAATGAATAACTTACCCCACCCTGACTTAAACCTGACTGTTTTATCCCTAAGGAAGAATAACACGGGTCTTTGCAACACTTTAACCTGATCACTTGTAATGCTCATCGATCTGACAACAAACAGTGCATAAATCTGTTTTTTTTAGCAACAGACGAGTCTAAGGTGTCGATTAAAAATGACCAAGCAGAAATTGGAAGATGATTACCAAATCCATAGTGCCCAATGCCCTTCACTGACTCATGCACAGCTACTTCATTAAGAAGAATGAACTAAATGAAATCCTCTTTCAAAAAATTGAATCGTGGGCTTCCCTGGTAGCGCAGTGGTTGAGAGTCAGCCTGCCTATGCAGGGGACACAGGTTTGTGCCCTGGTCCGGGAAGATCCCACGTGCCGCGGAGCGGCTGGGCCCGTGAGCCATGGCCACTGAGCCTGCGCGTCCGGAGCCTGTGCTCCGCAACAGGAGAGGCCACAACAGTGAGAGGCCCGCATACCGCAAAAAAAAAAAAAAAAAAAAAAAAAATTGAATCATCAGGAACACTATCTGAGAGACAATTTTTTCTGAGGCAAAAAGAAGAGCTTCCAACTGACAGTCTTGAGAATTCAACCCTTGCCCCTACTAATTTTTCTTTCTTCCCTTAATGAACAAAGATCATAGAGTCATATTGCATTTGCCACTTTTGTAGACAAGTTGGACAGTAAACTAGTTTCCACCTAGTGCTTCCTTAATATTACGGGAGCTCAATTCAAGAGAGCAAGCTGTGTTGTTAAAGGGAAAATGAGAGATACTCATGTTACTATTTAGGACCAAAGGGCAACAGCAAATGATATCTGTGATATGAGTTCTAAAGTCAATGACTGCTTACCAGAAACCACTGGAGAATAAAGGATTCTCCACTTCTATAGAAGAAGCTGAGGCAAGGAGCCGCCTAGCAGCTAAGTCACTTGTCCAGAGTAAGACATATCATTAGTAAATGCCAAAGCCTCCAATCAAGCCCAGGTCCAAAGGGCTCTGTGGTTCATTCGTGCAGTTCACCACATATTTATGGCTCTCTGTGGCTCTCTATGGTACATGGTAGGATTGCACTTCCTGGCTCCCTTGTGGTTGGGAGGGACCATGGATCTAGTACTTGTCAATCAGTTGCAAGCACAATGACATATGTGTCTTCCAAGGTAAAGCATATAAGTGCCAGTGCAAGGCTCTACAGAGCTCTTTTTCCCTCTGCCAGCACATCTGGCAAGATTCCAGGTACTGGCTTCACTGCCAACCAGAATTTCAGAGTGAGGTGAAGTGGAGCAGAGTCCCCACTCAACCTGCAAAGCAGCATTGGAACAAAGCAGACTTTTCTTCTTTATAGCCTCTGCGTCTGTTGATTTACACAGTCCAACTTCACCTACCGGGATGGAGGAAGACCATGAAGCTTATTCTGCCTATAATGGAGCCCACATCCTAGAGATATTATCATAAAGCCAAGTTGCAAAGGACACAGATAAATCTTCATGAAGGAGTCAGTATGAGATTTGGGCCTTAAAAGAATGGGGAAAAGGGCCAGAGTAGAGCAATTTGGAATTCCAGGAGTAAACCAAGTGTCGAGACTAAATATACTTGGCCTTTCATGGAGGACCAGAAAGAAACTTCCTGAAGAATCTAAGGTAAGTGTCAGGAAACAATTATTAAGAAATAATGAGGTAACAGAGTAGAAATAGTGAAGTTGGAACTTACTCAAAGTATCTCTTCCCCGTATAACAAGGCTCACTTGTAGATAACTATGTGCTTTTATGATCATAACATCACTGTTGGAAATACTGTACAATGCCAGTACCTCCACAACCCTCAGGATGAGAAGATATTATTACAGTCTCTTTTCTAATTCTTTGCACATGTTTCTAAAATAGCTTTCTTGATAGTAAACCTAACGCATGTGCTGTCTTAGGAGCCTTCATTGGGCTATAAACCCTCTGAAGGAACATTTGGATGGGAAAACACTAGCTTAAAAAAAAAAACGTCTCATTCCAACATGTGTCAAGGAGTGCTTTTCAAAGGATCATTTTGGGAAACACTGAAGGCATTTGCATTAGACTCTGCACACCCATTCAGGGACCTGAGTGTCTTTGCGCTGGTCCTGGAAACTGATGAAGAACCATATCCCTGCTATGATGATCAATGGAAAGGCAGCTTTGTGGAAGGTACACAGGGCCTTTTGAAATTCCGGACTGAACTTGAACAAGTTTTTAGATGTTATAGAAACAGATCTGGAGAATGCGGCCAGAGGAAAAAATAAGACATAGAGATGGCTCCACCAACCTGCCTGATTCATGGAATGTATTAGCAGAGGGGAAAGCTCAGAATCTTGCTCTTCTAGTAACCAATTCTACCCTGTTTTAACTGAAGCTTTGCTGACACTTATTCTGACAAAATCTGGAGGCAACCCCGTTACTGTGAATTCTTCCCTTGAAGCTCTAGGTTGGGTAAGGCCTTCTTAACTGGGGCTTCCATTAAATTCTATACATAGCACAATCAGTATGTTTGGCATATTGCATTGTAGTTTCTATTTACATCTGTGTCTGACTCTTCCACAAGACCAAAGGATTTTAGTGTTCACCATTGTCTCTGCAGTACCCAGGGCAGACACAGAAACAAAGTAACTCAAAGCAAGCTTATTAAGTAAAAAGAATCAACGAAATAAGGAATAAATAAACTTGAGGCTAAATGATAGACGTGTGGAAAAGGTAACATTCTCCTTTGTTGTACAAATAACCATCATCTTACATTGTAAAATTATTGCAAATCCCTCATTTTGTGGTGTCAGATTCAGTCTCACATATTACATTCTAAACTATGTACATATCAATTGCCCCCAAATCATCTAATAACAATATATTATCATCTTTGGCTTTTAGATGAAAACCTAAAACTCAGAGTTGTTAGGTGCCATAAGGGAAACAATGTTTTTTAGGAGACAAGGATATACACTTTCTAATTGGATGACTTTATTTTAGGGATAGCGAGCCTGATGACTCTAAAGCATGAGTAAAATTTCCCTACTGCTTGTAATTCCAAACAATTCAAAATAACATTATTCACATGAACTCACAGAGCAAAGACATTCTCATAACGAAGATGTCTTAAACAGAATTTTGTAATTAGGGTGCAGTATTGTCTCTAAGAGCAAAGACTGGGACATAGACTACATGGGTTCAAATTCCAGCTCTGTGTAACACGTGGAAAGACTTCTCTGTCTCAGTTTCCGCATTTGCAGTGTGAGGTTGATAACACTTACCTCATACGGTTGTCAGGAGGATTAAACTACTGAATAGTTATCGGGTACTTAGGACCGTTGTTACCATATAGCCACAGCTTAATAGGTATTAGCTACCATTTGTATCCTCATTGGAATTATTTGAGTCAACTTTTAGGCCATTATTGTCAATGCTACTGAAAACAGCAGACAAATTCTATTGTTTTATGTATTACTGTAGTAGGACTAGAGAGTGTGGCTCTAGCATGGAAGACCCTTCATGATCTAGAAGGCCATGAAGGATTTGGGATTTCCTTTCGTGGTATCTAAGCTCTACCCACCTCGAACCTACTCTTCTGCTGTGTTCAGGTGTTTGCATGCTCTGAAAAGTGGGAGGTCTCTAGCGTCTTCAGGTCTTTACGCAGCTGTGCATTCTGCATAGAATACGGTCTCCTCTTCACTCGTTGTCCTTTTGCCTGGAAAATTCCTTGTACTCCTTTAGGATTCAAAGTAAAAATCATCTACAAATCTAAAAATCAACTACTCTGAGAAGACTCCCATGCACCCCTTGTGTGCAAACCTGGCTAAGAGCCCCTTCTAAGTATTCCTGCAGCCCCTGTACCTACCACTCTGATCATCTTTATCTGATGTCTTGTCCCTATGCCTGGATGCCTCCCCCAGTGGACAACAAACCAGGGCCAGGAGTTGAGTGTTTTCACCTTTATATTTGTCACAGCTGGCACTACATCTGGAACATCTGAACCCTTAGTAGATGTTGTACGAATAAACGGGTGAGAAATATCTTTCAAGTGGATTAGAGTATCTACTTGATTGCCTAGAACAGTACTTCCCAAGCATTTTCAAATCAGGGCACACAACACAATAGAAAAGAGAATGGGCAGTTTGCTTTTACCTGAGACGGATGCTGCAGGCCCCAACCAAGCTGGAGAACTGACGGAGCACAATTTCCCTGCACCCAAGACTGAAGGGATACCCCCCAAGCTGAGAAGTTCTGGGTTAGAGCACAGAATATGACAGTTGAAATCTCAGCCTCCTACTTTTGCATCCCTCTTCACTCTGTCATCCTCAGGTAACTCCCATGAATTAAAGGTGAAGTTTCACTTTAATAACCGTGAAGGTAGCATGTTTGACCCATTGGTTAGAGCAATCAGAGGTGCAGGGTCTAGCGTCCTCTCTGCCATGCAGAGAGTAGCATTGAATGCCCTTGTCTTCCTTCCTTCTTATAAAGAGGAGCTGATGATACCTGCCCTGGCGACCCTGTGGGACGGTTGTTAGGATAATATAATATGCTACAAACTCTATCTGATATAAACAAAATTCTATAGAAATATAGTAATGAATTGCAAATATATACTCCTAGTATGTGAAATGGTGTTATCCTTTCTAAGTAGGTTGAATTTATAATTTATCTGATAAACCAGGACATAAATGAAAGTGAAATGAGGTGCCATTAAGAACTACAACAGGGGCTTCCCAGGTGGTGCAGTGGTTGAGAGTCCGCCTGCCGATGCAGGGGACACCGATCGGGAAGATTCCACATGCCACAGAGCGGCTAGGCCCGTGAGCCATGGCTGCTGAGCCTGCGCATCCGGAGCCTGTGCTCCGCAACAGGAGAGGCCACACCAGTGAGAGGCCTGCGTACCGCAAATAAAAAAAAAAAAAAAGAACTACACCAGGACAACAGACAATCAAGAGGACGTTTCCAGGAACACCAGCCTCCAAATTACTTTGCGTATTCTAGAAGATGCTAGAATTTGAAATGTTTCTTTCCGCGGTATACTTTTCCGTCGTTCAGTGCCAGAACATTCTTTATATTGGGGGCCTTGCCTACCTTTCAGAGGGAGCAAAGCAAGATCTTTGCCTTGCGCTCCTCTACCCCAGCCCCCATGCCCGCCGCTGAGACATAGGCATGGCACCCTGGCCCTGTCAATCAGACATGCCTCAGCCAGACCAGGGGCACAAGGAAGCAGGAGTTTCTTGGCATCGCTGTAGACAAGCGTGGTGGCACCTGTAATAGTTTCCGGAGGAGGCAGCAATAGTGGTTTTAGCAGTGAGCTCTGATTGGTTCAGTGCTACAAGGTGGTAGAGTCCCTGCCCAAAGACGAAGGAATGCTGCTTCCAAAGTGTCAGCTCCCCGGCCTGATTATGTTATTTCCACCTCCTTGACTTCCAAGCCCAGGTCTCTGGTCATCCCCAGGGATCTGTGAACTACCTTTAATCTGTACCCTTTGATGCGTCTCTTTTCTCTTTAAATTAGCCAGAGTTGACTTCTCCTGCTCCAAATCTAGAAGCACCCTAATAAAATAAAATTAATTTTACAGATGAAGCAACCAAGGAACTGAAACTTTCTTACTGTCCCATAGCTACAAAGAGAGTCAGAAATAGAGGCCAAATCTACTGCTTCTGGTCTAGAGACCTTTGTACACAGCACACAACCCAGCACACTGAAGGTATCCAATAAGCATTAGTTTAACTTACTATTTCATGTGTTCTTGTTATATTTGTTTTAAGCATGCTATCTACTAGGCCACAATTTTAAACTGATAACAAATGAAATTATTCTTACAAACTATGATACAATTATTCAAGCAACAATTAGGGAAACTCTAACTGTGGTTAAAAAGCTAAGAAAAAACAAAAACATGGGAAATTCCTTCTATAGCATTTATTTCTCAGAAAAGACATATTTTATCTCAGAAACTAAGAACTAAAATTGAGTAATGTGTTGAAAAGAGAACTGTAGGCATATTAAATGGGTAAGAGCATATATATATATATATTTTCTATACTGGGATTTCCTGGTCTCAGAAACAGAGCATTTTATATTGATGTGGTTTGATTGATAAAAGTTAACAAGAACTAGGTACTTACCTCTTTGGAAAGAAACATTACTGGAATGGATATTCTTTTCCATCTGTTCCTTAAAGGCACACCTTTGTTGTGATGTCTTAAGATAAGTTAATATGGGTGAATCTATTTCCCTGAAAAAGATCTTCCAAGCCTGCACATCATTCCAACATGATAGTTTTAATGTACATTTGTTGTTGCCTATAATAATGCATCTTCCTTTCCTTTTCCTCTTTTACTTATTAGGTATCAAATATGCCTCCACTTCTCAAACTGTTGCCAAAATACTCCTAACAGCTGGGGCAGTGAGTACATGGAAATGCATTTATAAGGACTGCTTCTATCACTTCACCTGGCTTAGCTTTGCAGGAACCCTTAATTGATCTGAATCTCTCAGCTTTTAAAACCAAGAAGGCAACTTGAAGTCCAGAACATCTGCCCCAGCTGCATTTCCCATTTTGGCCCTGGACTCCAGGAAGTACCTGAGTTCTCAAAGCTGCCAGGACATATTTTCTCAAACTTGGAACTCAAATTACCACAGAACAGCTTCCATGGAAGTCTCCTTAGACTTCTAAAATCCTCCAGTATCAGCAAAAATAGAACACATAACCATTAAACAAATTAGTCTGAAATCTGTTTAGAGCCCAAGAAGTGGTTGTCACACATCTGGAAAAAGAGTATAAAATGCACTGAGTAAGGAGGGGGAACCTAGGAAAAGGAAAATATTAATTGAGCAGATCAAGGAAAAAAGATGAATAGAAAGATATCAAGCAATCATGGATGCAAAGTCATTAGCGGATATTGGTTTGTTTGCAGAAATGGAGAGCACAGGTCTTTGCCAGAAGAGACTAGTCCCAAGATGCAAAATTGTTGTCTTTGTGTTTGCCTCGTTGCTCCCCATTTAGTGCTTCCTTCTCACTCCACCCAAAACTTTTAACTTTACACAGACACCTCTGCTTACATTACCCGTGCGTAGAGCAGCCAGGTTGAAACAACCTTAAAATTGCACAGGGGTGCCTCTTTCCTGCTCTACTTATTTGGGCCCCAGAACCTCAACTACTCCAACTTATAAAATGTTTACCTCTTATTTAGTCCAATTTTGTAACCCAGGTGACACTGATAAGAATTGTAGAGTAGTCTGTGACCAGGTGGATTTTAGAGCGAAACTTCCTGCATTTGAATACAAATTCCATCCCTTATCTCCTTCTTTACTTTGTCTGGGCTTCAGTTTTCTTATCTGTGAAATGGGGATAGTTGTAGTACTAGCTCATAGGGTTATTGTGTGTATTACGTAAATAAACCTACATTAAAGGGGTTAGAACAGTACCTGGTACAGCATTCCCACTCTGTAAGTATTTGCTTTCAGTGATCTTCATCTGTGTGTCCCATGAAATTCCAGCTCCTCCCATCATCTCCTGCATGGTTACTTATTACGAATTAGAAATAATTCTTCATCACAATACCTTCAATTCCTCCAAGTCCATTGTAAATTCACTGTCCAAGCATTCATTCTGCCCATGATACAGCCCTCACAATGGCATTGACTTTTAAGGAAAACTTTCTTTTCCCTCTTAGCCCCATGCTCCACGGGCAAGCTGACTACAAATGGGTCCTGGGGAATTTCAGAAGATGGTGGAAATAGAATTCTAAGTGTGGACAGTGGTGATAGTTGCATACTCTCTAAATTTATTAAAAATGGTTGAATTGAACTTTGTAATGTGAATTTTATAGTATGTAAATTATACCTTAGTAAAGATGCGAAAAAAATCAAAGTTAACGAATGTCTAGAAAATTTCTTGTAATATCCTTTAGGGAAAAAGAGACATAGAACAATTAAGAATAATCATGGAAATGAAGTGGAAGCAGGTACTACATGGTCTCAGAGCTTTGTTCTTTTTTTATTTTGATGGTTCACTTATTTACTTAAGTAACAGTAACACCTTTCTTTGGCTACCAAACATCTAGAGCTTAAGAAATCAGGCAGTACTTCTGAAATCCATACTAGGATGTTATCCAGATTGAAGAGCAGGGTGAACAGGGAGGGTACTTGGGAGCAGGTTTGAAAAATCTGGAACTTGCCACCATTTAGCTGAGCAGAAGTACCGAGAAAAAAAATGTAGGTATTTCAGAAGAAGTAGAAGGTTTTTGATTTTTAATGTCAATATAGAGTTAGGTTTTATGTAATCCTCTAACTGCTTTGAGTTCCATTCAATAAAAAAGGTTTCATAAAGGAAATTGTTATTACTAGAAGCAAAGTTGATATTAGCAAAACCTTTATTTCTTTGAAGAGCAGAATTTACCTTAAGCCAAATGGAGATGGTCCATACACTATGAAAAAAAAAAGACCAGCAGGAAATACAAATTGTATCACCTAACAAATGACTAATCAGAGCAATAATAAGCTCCTAGTTTCAAGGGTGCCAAGAGTTCTACTTCAAACACCAATCTCAAGGAAATATTTCAGCTAATCCCTTTTGTGTTTGGTATTTCTCTTTGCACTCTGGCAAATTCTTAATAAGTTGAAAAGACGGCTAATTCTCTCTACTGAAACCTGCACTAACAGGGTGGGTAGCTAACTGCATGTTGACATGAATGGTAGATGCTGGCAGAAGCTATGAAATTTGAAATAAGACAATAGCAGCAGTGTATCTGATTTTGTTTATGTGAAAACTACAGAAAAACCTTGCAGATGTCACTTTGTTTTTAGAAATATCAAAAGACAGAGATTTAGGGTGTGTTTTAAAGAACCAATGAGCTCATTCATTTTTTTCACTCTCATCACCCTTATTTTATTGGAAACTAAAATCTCAATCCAATTAACTCCCTGTAAATTACCTCACTAGTAACATCTAATCAAGAAATATGCACAGGACATTCTCCGGGGTTGGAAATTTGTGTTTCAAAAGAGCTGAATATTGCTCCTAAGTAGCTGTGGTTCTCAGAGGTGTCAGGAGGAGAACAGAGTCAACCCAGTGGGTTGGTTATGACAGGAGGGGACACAGATGACCTTCACTGGGAGTGTGCCAGGCTGTTAAGGCAGCTGCTTTTACTTTATTAAGAGCACTGATTAAAAGCAGTTATTGTCTTCCCAAGGAAAAGATTTACCTCTTCAGATCTGCAGAAATGAAGGTACCAAGATACTGGATTTACTCTGAGTTAATGTTTACCTGGGTTACTGATTGCCACGTGAGATAAAAAACAGCTGGTGACTCAGCTGGTGACACTTTTTCTTTGAATTACAAAAGCTGAGTTATAAGTCCAGACCTGAGAAGATTTCTTTCATCTTTTCTACTTGTGAAATGTACCTCTTCAACAGAACCGACCCTGGGTAATTTTAAATCAATTACTAAAGTCTCTGGGACTACTTTTTCTTTCTCTCATTGGAAGAGAAAATACCATATTAAGAATTAATTTTGTCTCTGGCTTACCTTCGTCTAAGCTTTTCAGCTGTGATTTTTCTTATATATTTCACAAAATGATTGGGTGTTAAAAGTTTACAGGATGTCAAGATGCCTTGAGGTACCAGAATGTTAAACTATACAGTGGGTAAAAATATTTCAAGAGCTCATGCAGGTGTTAACACCCAACATAAAAAAAGCTGAATGGCAAAATGAAGCATTTGGGACATTGTGACTATATTTCACTTATTTCCTTATTACTCTTCTCACTACAAAACCATTTAGAGACAGTATGAGATAAAAGGTATATTCAATAAGAATATTCTCATTAGAATAAGGGCAGGAAATTAAAGCCATAAATTAAAGAGCAATGCAAATATGTCAGCCACTAGAGATGGCAGAAGTAATATCATCATCCACTTGATTTTTGAATTGGAGCTTCCTGGCAGATGGAGAAAAAAAGAAAATATGATGAATTATACACATTTTTGTCTGATAGAAATGAATACAGCATTTATTTAAAAGAAATATTTTCTACTATCATATTCTAAAACAGAAGCTCAACCTGAGATGTGCATCTTAATCACAACGTAAAAACAAGTTGATGTATATTCAAAATATACATGTAAAAACCCACCAACTACCGATTACAAATTGCCAAGAATACACACTCCTTGTTTAAAAAACATTGCTGGAAAGGATTTCATCACACGGAATCATACACAGGAGACACCTTGAGCAAATCTGAGGTATCATGAAAGTGAGCCTCGTTTGATTACTTCTGGGATCAGTTGATAATGACCAATGCCATTACACTGAAGCACAAATAAATGAATCGAGGCCCAAGCTAACAAAATCCATGTGTATAATTTTCTGTTTATTTAATTTCATGCAAGGATACAATTATACATACAAGGCTATTATAAGAATACTTACAATGCCAAGTAAGTAGAATGGTCTCAAGATTATCTATAATAGATATAATTTCTAATGTTGGAGAGTTTTGTAATATACAATTCAAGGATATACATATTTTGAATTACTACTTAAAGAAGTATCTATAAACTTTAGGTACAAGTTGGTCAGGGAGAGTCGACTATTTGTTTTGAAATTTGAGAATTAAGACCAATATTCTTTGTAAATTGGTGCAGCCATTATGGAAGTATGGAGTTTCCTCAGAAAATTATAAATAGAACTACCATATGATACAACAGTTCAACTTCTGGGTATAAACCCGAAGGAAACAAAATTACTGTCTTGAAGAGATATCTGCAACCCTATATTCACTGTAGCATCATTCACAATAGCCAAGATATGAAAACATCCTAAGTATCCATCACAGAATGAATGGATAAAGAAAACATAGTATATATAAACAATGGAATATTATTCAACCATAAAAAAGAAGGAAATCCGGCCATTTTTGACAACATGGATGACCCATAAAGGCATTATGCTAAGTGAAATAAGTCAAAGAGAGAAAGGCAAATACTGTATGATCTCACGTATATGTGGAATCTAAAAACACCAAACACATAGATACAGAACAGATTGGTGGTTTCTGGGAGGAGGGAAAGTTAGGGGTGGGTGAGTAAAGGTGGTCAAAAGGTAAAAACCTCCACTTATAAGATAAATAAAATTTTATGTAATATACAGCACAGTGTCTATAGTTAACAATATCATGTTGCATATTTAAAAGTTGTTAAGAGATTTTAAAAGTTCTCACCACACACACAAAAAAATGTAACTATGTGAAGTCATAGGTTTGTTAACTAACTCTATTGTGACAATTATTTTGCAGTATATACCTATATAAACATACACAGTGTTATACGTCAATTATATCTCAATACAGCTGGGGGAAAAAAAAAGACCAATTTTCTCACCTGCATGGAGACTTCCCTATAGTCAGTTGGAGGGGAAACCCAAAACCTTATAATAGGCAAAATATAGCCCTTTCTACATTTGTATGATTTGTAATGAAATGTTCAATGTTCATTAACTTTTATATGCTGTAATATTCCTGTAGGCAGAGATTTTGTCTATTTTTTTCTACCTCTGTATCCCTGGTACATGATCAAGGATATAGCCCCTACTAGTCCCTAAAAGGCATTTGTTGAATTGAATTTGACTATACTTTCTTTAAAAGCAATTTTAATTGATTTAACCATTTGCAATATCACAGAATGAAAAACCATCATGGACAGAATTTTCTTTTAAAAGCTCAATTGTTTGGCAGTGCTAAATAGGATAACTTCCTGATGTGCCCACCAATGCATTTAAGATGCAAAATGTACTCTTAGATAACTGATTAAGTTAATCTTCTGAATAGAACTTCAAATTTTAATCTTTCAAAAATGTAGTATCTCCAGAGCATCATCATTTTATTATTATAATTTATATAATAATTTAACAATAGCTGAATTGGTATTAAGCTGTTATTTCAGACAATAATCAAATGTTCATGATGCCATTCCTAGTTCACAATAGCTTACTGCTTTCTGAGCTATTTATCTGGATACTATATCCCAGTATCCATTTACCACGGCTCCAGAGAATATCATTTTATGAAAGGAAAGTACCATGTCATTATGTTCAATGTTAGAAAACATAAAACACCTTTGTAGGCCTTAAACACATCAATAATCCTTAAATAACCACAAAACTAGCCTGAATTTTCACAAACTTTACTGTATGATGCAATTCTAGAAACTACAAAGGAGCAAAGCATCTCATTAAGTAATATTTTCTATTTGTGTAGTATTTTATCTCATTTGATCTTAGCAACAAACCTATAAAAAGGCCTTGGTAGCCTCATTTTATAGACAAGAAATCAGAGGCTCAAATATTTGATCACAATGTTAGTAGTAGATCGTGGGATAGAATGTTTGATTCTTCCATTTGGATCAGCTAGGTCATGCTGTGGTATGAAACAATTTCAAATCCCAGTGGCTTGACTGAACAAGGTTTATTTCTTCCACGTGTGGGTTGACTAGGGCTCTGTCCAACATCATTGTCATCTTCAGGCTGGGACCAAGACAGACAGAACAGCCACAATCTGGAAAATTGCAGTTTGCTGTAGCAGGACAGAGCATTTCACAGGATTTCACATGGTAATTAAGTGCTCTAGCCCAGAAGAGAAATGCGTCATTTCCACTCCCAATTCATGTCACCGAATTAGACTCAGAATCTAACAACCACAAGGGGACCAGGAAATCTATTCTCACCATGTGCCTGAGAGATAATATTTCCTAGTCCCCTGTTCCCCCCAGTACCTCCTGTCTTACAGACTTCAATTCTTTCTAAGGAACTTAAAGTAACATTTAATCAGGGCAATGCAGAGGAGCTCCTAGATAAATGTGACTGTGAGCATTCTTGAAGAGGCAATTTCATTGTAGAGGTTAAGGATATGACCACTGGAGTCAGACTATGGCTTCCATGTACAAATGTGTAGGGTGTGCACTGCACAAGAGCTACAAACCTGTGTCAGACAACCTACATCCACAGCTCCCTAGCTGTGTTAATTTAAAATTGATATTTCAAACTTTCTGTCTCCTTTTTCCCACTGTTAAAGTTAGTAAAGTTAAATAATATTTAGTTCAGAGGCTGGCTGGGAAGATTAAGTGAGATAAGACATGTCAGATATTTTTCACAGTACAAACATAGCAACTGTTTAATTAAATTAGTTCTTAGTATTATTGAGAGTGTTATTCTTTTCTTCATCAGTACCAAATAAACAATTATGTGAATTTTTTATCATTTCCTGAGGAGAGGCCACTGGAAATGGAATAACTGGATGAAAGTTAATGGACCTTTTGAGGGCTTTTGATCTACCTTTACTTTAGGAATGGTCTTAGCAATGTACCTTCCTAAGAGCATTAAATAAGGCAGCCCATCTCACTATGTCTTAACCATCACTGTGATTTCAAGCAAATGCCCCAGCTTTCCTCTCTGCCAGCTTCCTGGGTTATTACAAATTCCACCTTAGAATCATTAACGTTTCTATTTTCTGAGGAAAAACATTTCATTTGAAGGAAAAGGATGTCAGCCTTCATGCACTCCCCAGTGCCTTGGAACGGAGGAGTTACCAAACTCACGTTCAGCTGCTCGTCACTCAAGAATCCAATACTGAGAGACATATGTTGGGTAAAAGATAGCTTTATTGAGGAAGCTGGCAATCCTAGGAAGAAGGTGGACTCACGTCCCGAAGAACCAACTTCCCATTGTCAATCAGAGGGCAAGAGATTTTAAAGGGGATTTTAAAGGTGGAGGGAGGGGGCTACACACAGAACAGCACAGTCAGCTCTGACAGTCATCTTGAAATTGGTCATGCAGTGGTCCGATCAGCATTATCTTTATTGTTTTACATAAAATTAATCTTTAGTTCCAGGATCCATTTGTTCCTATTTTTTTTGAAGATGGTTCTCAGAAATGTGTAAGACGGAGCAGCTTATGTCATGGCTACAGTCTGGTCCCCATGTAGCTAATTTCTTCCACCTGGTGGGGACTTCAGTATCTACAAAACAGCTCAAAGGATGTGGCTCAGAATATTATCTATAGTCCTTGAGGAGGAACTAAAAGTTTTTGACTTTGTTTAATGACTAAACTATTATTTTTTCATGTTAGACTGCTTTTCTTTGCTTCTGCATTTTGTTTCCATTTCTCTGATTAAATATATTCTTTGGCTGAAGTTTTTCTACAGACAAAAGGTAGGTGGAGGATATGAGGTGAGGTGTCTTCCTGGGAAGACCCCATAGGGGCCAGCTCCATTACAAAATCAGCTAACACACAGCTGAGAACTTGAATACAACATAGTCCCATTATTCATGGTGACATAGGGAACTATCAAAATTTCTAGGCAGAGGAAAGAGCATTGACAAGGAAAGGATTAATCATGGACTCTGGCAACTAGGAAAAGCTTAGAGATTTAGGTATAACATAGCAAGGGGCACAATAGAAAATCAGTCTCCTTCAGATATCTTCCTAGGGTTTATTGGGTCCCTAAGCCTGGAAAAGAATGAACTTGTAAACTTATGCAGGATCTTAGCAATCTGTGGACACTAATACCCACAGAAGATAACTGGCTTGTTTGTCGTCAAACGTACAGTCAGCAAAAATACGAAAATGAAAGCCTCGGTACAGAGCTGCCTCTTTCTGTTTCATTTAACTATATCTGTTGGGATATCCATTCTGAAGCTTTTGACACAACTCTGTTGTTAAAACAAATTTTCTGTACAAAGGCACAGATGTAAACTAATTGGAGGGACCCAGAGTAAAGTATTGATGGTGGGTTTTTGCTATTTTTTGGAGGTAAAAAGTCTAAGAGAGTCAGTGGTAGCATGAGAGAGTTTGTATTTTCACAGAAATCTGATGAAATATTTTCCACCTTTGCAAGCTGAGCGCCTGCTAATTAGAGGATGGCTACAGAGAAGAAATGCAAGAATATCTCTTTTGCAAACCTGTGCTCAAATCTGTTCCACATTATTTTTCTTTTCTCCTCAATTCCCTTGTTGATGAAATATCCCCAGTGCCTTTTTCCTCCATTGAAAAGTAAAACTTTTATTCTAACCTTTGAGGCTGAAAACACAAGTGCAAATATTCCTTCAGGTCACTGGTCTAAGCCTACTCTATTTAAACAGCTGTATATCAAATGAAAGGAACACTAAGACTCTTGCCTTGTTAGCAAGGAGCCTTCTGAAGAGCAAGTCCCCAAATGTCACAACATTTCATACTTAATCTACACACTAGCCAAAAAAAAAAAAAAAAAAGAAATGTTGGGAAGTTATCTGTCTTCTAGTATTTTTAAAATGTTTCCCTCTTGTGTTAAAGAATCACATTACTCAGATCAGTACCTAAACTCCCCACACTTTTTCTACTATGAATGTTTTATTCTAGAATATTCTATTACAGGGAATGCCCTCTTGGCAACACACACATCCACTGAAATATTTCAAGGTTTAAAGTTCTGAAGAGGCTTTCACTGAGTCATGCTTTAAAATTCTATATTTTCATGGGGAATGGGTTCTAAAATTAAACCTGCTGCTCTGTTTGCATTCTGAGATATTGCATAAATTTATTGGCCCATCTGCTTCTAAGAATGGCATCCCAGGAGCCCCAAAGCATTAAGTCTATGCCTTGAGTCATGCACAGAAGGGGAGTGGAGACGTCAGACCCAGAGAAATTGTAGATCATAGCAGTGTGTTGATATTCCATGAAAATTAGTTTACGTTGGCCAAGCACTGTTGGGTTTTTAATATCTGCTCTGGCTGTTCACAAGTCTGGAAAGTCAAGCAATGAAGAGCTAGAACTCTGAAGGTAAAAGAGTCAAAGAAAAAAGCCTTGCAAAGGCTTCACAGATCCAACTGCAAGAGTTTCTGTAGTTGTAGAGGAAAGCAAGTCCAGGATAGTAGAGGAAACAGTGAGATGTTCAGCAAGCTTTTAACACTTTTCTACATCAAAGAGCTGATTAAATATGAAATCATTCTGGCCAGGATCTGCCTAGGACGGCATAATTGCAAGCTCCTCACAGGGAAACAGAGATCAATAATTGGAAGTATTACACTGAAGATTAATATTTAGAAGTTTTGATTTCTCCTTGTGGAAATGTCTATGAGGCCCAAAGGCCCAAACCTTCGATGTCTTTTCTATTTATTTTTTCTTTTTCTTTTTCTTCTTCTTTTTCTTCTACTGCGAATGGAATATGCTGTTGAAAGCAAAACTTTACTGCTTGGAAACCACCATTTTGGCTTCCAGTAAGGTTAGCAAAAGGAGGCAAATAATGGGGAATTTGTTTATGAATCTTCTCCCCACTTACATCACCTATGGGAATTTGCCAAACACTGAACATGTGGCTTCTGATTAGAGATAGTAGAAATGTATCTATAAGAGTCTAAATCCATC
Organism: Neophocaena asiaeorientalis asiaeorientalis; assembly: GCF_003031525.2. Lineage (NCBI taxonomy): Eukaryota > Metazoa > Chordata > Mammalia > Artiodactyla > Phocoenidae > Neophocaena > Neophocaena asiaeorientalis. Next base: position 6,492,087 of record NW_020185338.1, on the reverse strand, counting down.
GGAAAGTAAACCTTCTCTTCCAAAAATATATGTGGGCTTTAAATGAAATATGGACACACACACTGGCACCCACACAATTCCTGATTGTCATATGGAGCAAAAATTTTCTCTTCTTCTAAGTAAATTTTGCTACTTTGTTTTGAGATAAGTATAGCTTTAACTACATCTCTTGCTGCCTTGTTTTCTCATCACCATGACTGTGAAGCTGTCTGAAACGGAAGTATATAGAAGATTTTCTCTCCTTTTTTTGGTTTTCCTAACTCCCAGCAATAAGTCTATCTCATGTGTCTAGGGATGGAATATGGTGATTTTTAAAGTAGTAAAGCTTGGTTAGCTATTCAGAAATGACTGGGCTCATATGTTGTACTCAATAACTTTTTCAATGTGAAAAGGCCACAGCAAGTTCTTCACCTATTTTCCAGGCAAGGAATGATGGCATTTGCCCTAAAATCCTTTGGGCTCCACCCTCTTTGCTATATGAATCCTTTACCCACCAGCCTAGCTGCCAGTGGTCCTTTATTTCTGATGCCTAAGAGCCTAGCTTGACACTTATGTTCTACTTGTTCAATTTGTGTCCACATTTTATTTTCTTAAATACATTATTTTTCCAAAGGCAATACATATTTCTATTTATATTTTTTATCTAGCACTCAGTAGATTCTCAAATTTAAAAAGACTTAAAATCACAAATGAATAGACCAAGGCATTAAATTCTCAAGAAGCATTTCCTCAGCTTCCATTAACTTGATCATATGTAAAATTAGTATATGATTATATACTAATTTTAGCATTAGTATAGTTTTAACTAGTTGGCTCAGTGAATGTTTTAAAATAGGGACAAACATAGTATTAAGTCATCTAGGGCTTCCCTGGTGGCGCAGTGGCTGAGAGTCCGCCTGCCGATGCAGGGGACACGGGTTTGTGCCCCGGTCTGGGAAGATCCCACCCGCCGAGGAGTGGCTGGGCCCGTGAGCCATGGCCGCTGAGCCTGCGCGTCCGGAGCCTGTGCTCCGCAACAGGAGAGGCCACGACAGTGAGAGGCCCGTGTACCGCAAAAAAAAAAAGTCATCTAAAAGACTCTAATGTAATTATAAGTGGTTTTTTAGTCCCCCCCAAAAAAATGTGTTGGAGAAGAAAAAAAAAAAAAAACCTGATTTGCCTATAGGAACAAAGCCAGGATTTACAGAAATCTGGTGTGTTTCCCCTGTTCAAAAGCCATGGCTGTGAGAAAATCAGATTTTCCTATGTAAGGTAGCAAAGATGGCTTTACTTTTTAATAGAGGAGAGTGTTTTTGTAGTTCAGAAATTTCTCAAGACATGTTACTCAAACCAGGAGCAAAACAAACAAACAAACAAACAAACAAAATACCCTATGAGATTAAAAAAGCCTTTGTCTAAACAGGCTTGGTTAAGTGAGCTGCCCTTGCTCCTTGGTATATCAAAAAAGAAAAATGATGACTGTGGCATTGTCTTTGTTATGTCTTCTAAAGCCAGAAACACATGTTACTACAGTGTGGATAACGGAGGTAAGAGGAGTGAATTTTGAGACCAATTGTGTTAAGACAGTACCTGAAGGCTCCATCTATTTTGAAGCACCTGCCCCATGACTACCAGGTACACAGCTTGCCTGCTATTCTTCCTTCCTTTTTTCCTTCTTACCTTCCTTCCATCCACATGGTCATGCATTTTGCCACTAACAGGACTACAAAGACACGCAATCCATGGGCTCTATCCTGGAGGATTTCTTACTCCAGCTAGACCTATACTTTTCAAACTTTAATGTGCATAAGCATCATCTGTGGATGTTTTTAAAGTTCAGAGACAATAAGCCTGGAGGGGGAACCTGAGAATCTGCATTTCTAACAAGATCCCACTCTACAGGTCCAAGACCACACTCTTAAACACAAGCCTCTAGTATCGATCCTTTGAACCTGTGGTTGGTGGTGTCTGAAAATTCCAGGATATGGTTTGTATCCTCAACTCCAGTTTTGAAATCCGAAGAAAAAAATGTTAACAGATTATCCCCATTACCAAGAAAATATCACAAATCATTGACTACCAAAGAAAGTGAATGGGTATTATCATCCTGATAAACAATGAAGAAATCATTAGTAAAAGTAGCACATGGATTATGAAGTTGTAACAAAATAAATAAACAGGAATACCTTGAACTGGATTCAGACCTTAGTGAAGTTTTAATAATGAGCAACATTTCCCCAGGTGTCTTGACCATTCTCTCTTTGTGCAACATAAATTGCACGGCATCATAGGACAATAATATGTGGTGATAAACTTGTTTGATTACACTTCCCGGGTGCTGCTGGGTCCAATTATCTTGGTGCTAAAATACCCTCTAGTTGGGTGTGAAGCACACATCAGAGTTAATTATACTGTACACCACTATATGGGCTTGAAATAATTAAGAATGTTTTCATTTCTCAATTGGCCTAGTAAAACAAGGAAGGCATTTCAAGTTTCAGTCCTTAGAGATTTCTTTGAAACTCCTGAGATCAGCTAGATATGAATATATGTAAATTTCTAACCATAGGATCTTTTGAGACCATAAGCCTCTTATCATAACCTAGATGCTTTGATCTACAAAAGTATAGCTATCTGTGCCTTAGGAGGAGCATGTGCCCTTTGAAACTTGAGAAACCAAAATACTATGCGAAGGTGTGTTACAGTAAAAAATTGCATCATATTATATTATACTATACTATATTTGTCCCTTAAAAGTACTAGTTGTTTAAAAGTATAGTTTCTGGAAGCTCATCTTCACAGTAAATATTATCAAGGCCAACTACATTGCAGAATATTGGCTATATAATACATGAACAGTATTGAGAGAGTTAAAAGATTAAAACTAAAATGATACCCAAATCCAAAAAGAAAATCATGAAAATACATTTGGAATTATCTATTCCAAGGAAATCTAGTAACCTATCCTTAGAGCAAAAAATGAAAGACATGTTCTTGACTAAAGTCCTCTGTGTTATTTAACCTAAAATATAAATATATATACGTGTGTGTGTGTGTGTGTGTGTGTGTGTGTGTATTCAGCAACTAGTAAATTTGAAATTAACATGGGTAGTTAATCTTCTGAAAGGGCAAATAGATGGCAAAAGGTGATAATGAGTTAAAATGTCAGCAACTTGTCTCCCAAATCTTCTTGATCCGTTGTCCTGGAAGTTTATGGCCATGTTGACCCTTACTCTGTTGGATTATCTCCTGGCCTTGGTGGACTGACTCATGATATCTACAAAGTTTTTCCTGATGCGATTCTCTCTCTGGTCACTAGCTCATCTATGCTGTCATTGGTTTCTTCTGTTACATTTTACCTCTCCAGGCTTCATTCATCGCCTCTACTACCTTACTGTGCCAATAGTTCATACTCCTTTGAGCCAGTACTTTCAGCTATTACTCACCCTATGCATGGCATGGCATTGCTTAGCAATTAAATGTTAAATCATGATGACTCATCTCAAAATATGGTACATTCTGCAGCTGCTATAAAATAAAGATCACAAGGTGTCTTAGATTCTTCTGTCAAATCATTTCATAGGTCAAGATTTTTGATAAGGATTTCTTTAACCTATCTTCTCTGCCCAGAATAATTTGATTAATCCTAAATATCTGAGTGACACATTTTTTACCCACCAGCACTGGAATCTGATTTTCATCAGTTTTTCCATACCATTTCAATGAACCAGTTCACTAACCTGAGTCCAAAAATCTGAAAGTAACCAGTGGTTACGAGTTTTCAAACTTTTAATTGTCGTTTGCACCACTGTCACTTTAGGAACAGAAAGTATTTACAGAAGGCATGTCATTTTGATAAATATATTCTTGACTCAATAGTTTTACAACATACCATAAGCAAGAATTAACGTACCTGTACTTTACCCAGTTTGTAGGTAAAGATTAAAGTATTTAGAATACTTACTGACTTTTTACTTGTTATTTCTGCAAATTTAGTCTAAATCCAAGGGAAATTGGGGTTCCCTCAGCTCCTTAACAAGCATAAGTAGAGGACAAAAGATGAACCTGCACTGATGCCCTCATTCATCTTAAAAGCCAGATAATTAAGCTTTTAAAATTTTTTTTTATTTTATACTGGAGTATAGATGATCAACAATGTGTTAGTTTCAGATTACAGCAAAGTGATTCTGTTATACATATATATGTATCTATTCTTTTTCAAATTCTTTTTCCATTTAGGTTGTTATATAAAATTGAGCAGAGTTCCCTGTGCTATACAGTAAGTCCTTATTGGTTATCCATTTTAAATATAGCAGTGTGTACATGTTAATCCCAGACTCCCAATCTATCCCACCCCCCACCCTTCCCCCATAGTAACCATAAATTTGTCTTCTAAGTCTGTGAGTCTGTTTCTATTTTGTAAATAAGTTCATTTGTATAATTTTTTTAGATTCCACATATAAGCAATATCATACAATATTTCATTTTGTCTGACTTACTTCACTCAGTATGACAATCTCTAGGTTTATCCTTGTTGTTGCAAATGGCATCATTTCACTCTTTTTAATGACTGAGTAATAGTTCATTATATATATGTACCACATCTCCTTTATCCATTCCTCTGTCAATGGATATTTAAGTTGCTTCCATGTCTTGACTATTGTAAACAGTGATGCAATGAACATTGGGGTGCATATATCCTTTTGGACCATGTTTTTCTCTGGATAACAGGAGTGGGATTGCAGGATCATATGGTAACTCTATTTTTTGTTTTTTAAGGAAATTCCGTAGTGGGAAAGCCAGATAATTAAACTTTTATGATGAAAAGAATAAGTACTACTGCTTAAATTGGTTTTAACCTTATTGACTAGTTATTAATTAGATTAGTATTGTAATCACAAGTAGAGTCACTCTTCTGAAATAAAATTTATTCATTTTCATTTCATTTGATACTGTATCCAAAATTCCTGAAATTTCTAAGATCTAGTTAAATCATGTAACATTTTACATAACTAGAAAAAGTCAATGTAAGTATTTAACGACTTGTAATTCTTTTTTCTGTTAATGCTACTAGATCTATCTTCTTTAATTCATTCCATAAGCATTTATTGAGCATCTTCAACATGCCAAGTATTTGTGACACCAAGCCAAGGAGACTTAAGACCTGGGCCATGAGAACTTCTACTCTACCGGATGAAACAAAAATTCATTAAATAATCATATTAATATACCACAACAAACTATGGAACAACACAAGAATACCAGATTTAGTCTGAAGATCAAGAGAGTCCTCTTTAATTAATGAGAATTGAAAAGGAGAGTTATTTAACCAAGTGAAAGGGAAGGCTTGTTTTGCAGACTCAGAGGAATATGTCAAAGAGCTCATGATAAAAGGAAGTGTGTCACATTGGGGACCACTGAGAAAGAGGGTGAGGGAAGCTGTGATCTCACTGTGTTGACCCTGTGCTCCCCAACCCTATATTCTATCTGCCCCACTCCTACCCCACTTCCCAAAAGACAGCTGGCTTTGGAAAGACAGGTACCAGATCTCCTGTGGATGGAAGACTTGCCCAGTTTGGCCTGGCTAACTCAGGTTCAGACCTGAAAACTACTGTCTATCCACACAGATGCCCTGTCCTTGCCCAGACTCACTTCCTCAGTGTCTTCAGGGTTCTTATTATATCCAGAGTGAAGCTGACAGCACACAATTTCATAATGGGGCCTGTTCTGGAAAAAATAACTCTGAATGAAAATCTGAGGGCCGAAACAGATCTGATTATCCCCAATTCTGTGCTAAAGCAGACAGCGTTGTAGCTGGCCTTTGCTGTATTCTCAGAATCTAATAATAACTTACAAATGAAGACAAGCATCTTCTAGATGATCTTTTGAAGGGTCTTATTTAAAATGCTTTGCAATGACAAATTATCATAGTTGTCAGTTAAATTGCCTTCTTCCATTTTTACTGTAAGGATGAATAGTAAGGTTCAGAAAACACATTCTTTTATATTTTGGCAGAAACCTCTGTGTCATAGTCCTTGTAAGTGCAATTATAAGACACAGGTCTGGTAGAAGTGTGTTCCACATGGGTGGTAGAATAACATGCCCTTTACAGAAATGAATTAAACATAATAGATTTTAGATAAAAATGATAAACGCTAGATTATAAACCCCTTACAGACCTAGATCATATCTTATTAGCACAATAAATGTCACAGTTTAGGGAAAAGTAAATTTGCTAAATAGAAACAATAATAAATAATTGAATCAATGGCTAGATACCACTGAGATTGTACTCAACACTCTAAAAATTTAATCAGGAGTGAACTTTAACATAAACTATGGACTCTGGGTGATAATGATGTGTCAGTGTAGGCTCATCAGTTGTAACAAATGTACCACTCTGGTAGGAGATGTTGATAATGGAGGAAGCTATGCATGTATAAGGGCAGGGGGCTTATGGGAAATCTCTTTACCTTCTACTCAGTTTTCCTATAAACCTAAAAATGGTCTAAAGGTAATGTCTATTAGAAAAAGTTTTAAAATTTTAATCTGGTAAAATAATCTTAATTGTTATAGAAACCATGTGATTTTTGCCATAGTGTAAATTTGGGTTTAGAATATCCACAGCATAAGGCAGTTCATCTACCTCTAGGTCAATGGATCTGCTAAACAGGTACTGCATGGTGGGTACCGCAGGGCCATTTATACAGTGCTTCCTGATTCTAAGCACCATGTGAGGCATCTCTGCATGCATTTTCATTGATTCCACACAAGAACCCCATGAAATAGGTCCTACCTTTATTCTCAATTTATACATGGAGAACAAGTGCAGTTCAGAGAGATTAAACAAATTCCCCGAAGTCACATAGATAGCTTCTTTCACAGAAATAAAAATGATTCTTGCACACATCTGGGTAGCTAACTCCTAGGCTTGACTTTTCTTAGGGCAGGATAAATGAGAAGTTGGAAGAAAGAATCTCTTCTTATTCAAGTATGCTTTGCTGTCCTGGAAAAATGGAATGTGGGTACTACTTAAGAAACTAGATCTGAAGATAACCAGAAATTGTAACACCGGATGGGACCATTAGATCATAAATTAAGTCCAAATTGGGTTAGGAAAGATGTACAAAAATCCCCCATCAATTGTCTTGCTGCTGTTGAAGACCTAGGCATGTTCCTCTTCTGGATATGCTTTGGGAAGAATCCAGTTTCATGGCAATGTGGACAGAAATAGAATAATATTGTAGTCACAGGGAAACACATGAACAAAGGTACAGAGGTGTGACTATGCATATTCAGGGCATAGCAAATTGTTGTTCAAAATAAATCTTCACTATCACCTGGAAAAGTTCCAATTCTGTTTTTTACTACAATTAAATTTACAGATCAATTTCATAAGATAGTTCTTATGAAATCCCCTTCAAAAGTTTCTGACTCTTGTGTGACTTGGTATGATCACATCAGGACAAAAGAAAGATTTTGTCAGTGTCCTTTAGGAGTTTGAAATCAGATGAGAAATCAGGCCAATGTGAACGAAGACAGACAAATGTTTTAATTGCTTAGGTCAGTTTATGAACTACAGCAAAGCGTGGCATTTACAGGAAAATCTTGGGGAAAAAAGAAAAACCACAGTAATCTAAATTATCTTCCCCACTTCCTAGGGCTTCTGGGCCAAGTTCCATATCTGATCAAAAGAAGTCCAATTCTGTAATGTCTGCTCTTGGGATAATAGACTAAGAAGTAGGTGAAAAAAAACAAGCAAAGAAATTCTTTTTCATCTTCTTTTTAACAGCCAGAAATAAAGATTATTTAATCCTATCTAGGAGCTGTAGTCATTTTTCAAAATCAATTTTTAAAGATACTGTTGTCTTATGTTTACCTTCCAGGTGTCTACTTTCTCAAGGTAACAAAAAGGTTCACAGACTTCTTATCTCAGACTGATAAACAGATGCAAACAGAGCCAGACCTATCTGGGCTACCACAAGGCCTGTTTGACTAATTGCCCTGATAGATCATTCTCTGGTGCCTGATGTTGTTATTGCACCCAGCATAGCTGAGATAGCACATGTTTAACCCTTGACCTTCCAGCTGCCTCCACCACATCGCTCTGGAACTGACCGTTCTCCATCATCACTTCCTCCCCATGGCAGCCAGGGAAAAAGATCTGTTTCTAAGAAAATAGCAAAGGCTCTGACCCCTTCATGAGTCACCAGTCTGTCTACCCACTTCCAAGATTCCCCCTTTATATATTTATTCAGCTTGTCAGTGTTCCTGGCAAAGAGGGTAATGATATTTGAGGTAAACAGGATTCATGCTAACTTTGGGGACAATGATTTCATAAATGGCTTCTATAAGCTTTATATGAACCAATCCATTTCATTCTATCCCCTTTTAAGGCTTTTTTTTTTTTTTTTTTAACAAAAACGATAAAATAGCAAAAGGCACAGAACGAACAGAAGAAAAATATGTCAGGGCCTTTTGTTATGAGGTAGGGAAATACCTAATTATTCAGTGCCTTAGGGCACTGATTTAAATTACTGTAAGGCTAAATTCTATTACTAACAGCAGAAGTGAGAAGTAAATGTATTTTATCTAGGATAGGTCATCTTTCTTTTATTACATGCTTCACACATCTTATTCACAGGATGTACACTGATCGAGTTTTAACAGATACTGCCAACACATGGTAATTCAGCTGTTGACAGTCCTGGCTGAGTATTGCTGTGCAAAAATTTCACATTACGCAACATTATAGAAACATTAACTGGGAATAACACTGGCAAGTGGTGTGTTTTATGACCATTTGTGTTAATTAATGAAATTATGTTGTCTTTATGGAGAGGCAGAGAATATATGGAGAAAAAGAAAAACATAATCATTACGGAGTATATTTGCATTTCTGTTCATTTTCTTTCAATGTCTCAAAGTTAAACAGACATGCAATATGATAGGCTATAGCACTGGGAAAAAAGATTCATTTTGGTACATATTGCATTTCAGTTTTCACTAAACTATTTAACATAAAATCAAAGCACTATGGCTTAATTATAAAAACACTTCTATCTTTCCAACATTTTGTTCAGCAAGGCCTTTAGATTTCTAATAACTTTTCAACCAAAAGGAAAAAGTATATTAGTTTTGTGAAATCAATTCCTGAATACTAATGTTATCAATCATTATTATCCTTCCCATGTAATAAACTCTTGGTATTTGCCTCATCTATTAAGAAAGCAAGATTGCAATGCTTGAAGTACTGAGTGGATTGACAAGACATTGAAAAGGCCCAAGGGACAAAAAGATAAATAGTCTAAGATATATGTGTCTTTGGGTTTGCTTTGAAGGAGAACATGAGACAGAAGGGGCCCCACTATCAGATGATCTTGGTTTAGCCTCATGTAGGCAGCTTCAAGCCTATTTTTCTGAATCTAAGTTTTCTCTTGAATGGGATTCACGTAGCCATTCTAACCAGCTTTTTCTGAAGTTTAAATAAATTGCCCAGCACAATGACTGAAACTGAAGAAGAGCAAATACTTGATTGATCCAAAGCCCCTTCCTGCCTTATCTTGTAAAATTAACCAGAGATTCCACTTTACTCCAATTTACCTTCAAGAATAATTTAACTGAACTCACATAAATTTTGGAAAGCTTGACCCCCAGTCAGATAACTTATCTTCTGAAAAGAAAGGACACTAATGTTAAACATTAACAAGAATTGTTCCATTGAAAAATGTAAAGACTCTTAGGTGAATTTCTAGAAGCAACAACAAAAGTTAAACCAGTTTCGTTTATTAGAAAAATTTGGAAAAAATGTCAAATAACAGGATCATGTGGGGATGAAGTTCAGAGGCCAAAGCTGTGGCAGGACGACAATGAACAACTCAGCCTCTGACGAGGGGCAGTTCTGGCCTTCTCCTTTCAGAAGCACACCTACACCTGAAACTAACACAACATTGTAAATCAACTATACTCCAATAAAAGTTTTTTAAAAATAGTTCAACTTATCTATTATTTCTTTCATAAATCATGGTTTTAGTTTTGTATCTAAAAAGTCATCACCAAACCCAAGGTCACCTAAATTTTCTCCAATGTTATTTTCTAGGAATTTTATAGTTTTACATTTTACATTTATATCTATGATCTATTTTGTTTCCGTCCGGTTTCGAACCAGGGACCTTTCGCGTGTGAGGCGAACGTGATAACCGCTACACTATGGAAATACAACAGGTTATGATCTATTTTGAATTGATTTTTGTGAGAAGTGTAAGGTCTGTGACTAGATTCATTATTTTTTGCATGTGGATGTCCAGCATCATTTATTGAAATGTCTATGCTTTTAGACAGGCTCACAGGTATAGAAAACAAAACTACTGGATACAGTGAGGAGAGGGAAAGGGGAGGGGCAAAATAAGGGTATGGAATTAGGAGATACAAACTATTATGAAGCAAATAGATAACCAATAAGGTTATATTGTACAGCACAGGGAAATAGAGCCATTATTTTGTAATAACTTTAAATGGAGTATAATCTATAAAAATGAATCGTTAATTACATTTAAAGCATAGGAAATGCACAGGGAAGCCCTGTGCCACACTGGAAACTAATATAGTATTGTAAATCAACTACACTTCAATTTAAAGAGTAAAAGTAAATTAAAAATTTAAAAAGAAAAAAAAGCAAACCTATGGAGAATGATTTATAGAAATGTAAGACTTCGTTTGTTCACTGCAAAATGGGAGAATAATATTTGTTTTATAGAATTATTTACTAGGATTAAATGAGATAATGCAAGTAAGGTACTTAGCCTAACAGAGAAGACAGACTTAACAAAGGATATTTTGATGTATGTAGTATTACTGTTAATTAATAATGTGAAATAATTCTGAAGTAATTGAAAATACTTTCTTTTTAGTGTTAGCCCTCTCACACTCTGAAAGACTTGTCTCTTCATAACCATCTCTTAAATATTAATTCATGACAATGAAGATCTCTTTGCCAATTTCCCCTTTCCCATTTCTTATCTAACTCCCAACCAGTGGCACCCATTCAAGTTAATGTCAATACAGCATCCCATGTTAGGAAGAGATCCAGAATGTTGGATTAACAAGAAAATACTCTTTTCATGTATTTTATGATTTATATATGCAAAGCCTAAAATTAACCACATTTCCAAACATTTGGATCCAATAATGTAGAGCACTGGGCAAATAATTTACCTGATTTTCAGTGAATCCAAATAAGGTTTGACAAATATGGAAAAATTGTTTTCCTATTTTAAAATAATAGGTTCACAAGTGAAAAGTTTGTTGTTTGTCCTGTCCAGTTTTCTTTGCAATAAAAATAAGTTAACTATTTAGTTATGTGATGCATTTAACAAACGTGCCCATTACCTTGCTAATTCCTATACAAGTACATTGTGGAGATACTTCTTTTTAATATACTAACAACTAACAGACACCACATCCCTCAGAGACAACTGTACTGTTGGGTTCAAGGGTTTAATATCTCAGTGAAGATATTTTTTACACCACGGCTCTCTTTTAAATACATGTAAATAACTGGATTTTCTTCTATACAAAAACAGTGTCAGATAAATGCTATAAATCTGAAAGCAGAAAAGTAGGGAAGAAATAATAATTTACACGCCACAATGGAGTGTTTCACAATTTTTGTTTAACAAAACATATTTTACCCTCCTTACACCTTGATCTATAGGACCCCACTGATTACAAGGCTGTAAATTGTGTGAAGAGCTTTGCAGAAAATCATAAAAGTTCAGCAAGGGGGCCTTATATCACAGAGTCACTTGGTCCCTAAAACTCAACCAGGACTTTGATATTTAGTTTAAACACATCCATATATTTTTATTAATAATGAATAGAGCCACTTGTTTCAATTTCATAAGCTCAATGCACCAAAGCTGGTGAGAGTTCTATTACCCATGACCTGGATATTAATCCTTTGAATTAAAAAAAATATATATATCCATTTTTCAAATATTGACTTAATGCTGAAACAATGAGAAAAAAACTTTCCCAGCAATTTTGGCACATTGGACTGGGAAATAAAACTGACCATTCTGTTTTCACTAGAAGAGCTACTAAAAATGCTTTTGATACAGGAAATACTTTTTTTCCCCAGATAGTAGAGGATATCTTCAGGAAACTCAGCAGGTTAATTACATGAGTCCTGGCTCAACTTTATTTAGAAGTAAAGCAGAAGCTTTAACACTCATCCCAGAATGTAAAATCCCTTTTCTAGTATTTCATAATACTGATATTCTTTGTTTGAGTATTCTGTTGGCTGAGAAACTGGTAGCAAGGAGTGTTTTCTTTTCTTTTCTTTTAATTAAAAAAAAAAATTCTCTTTTTAGTAGTGGGCCAGGGGGGAGACAAAGGGAGAAAGTTGATTAAATTTGCCTGGATTTTTAACATAAAAGAAGATTAAAAATGGTAATGAATTTTCTAAATTCACAAAGTGATAGGCTTAAGCCCAGAAGATTTGAAAACCTTCAATTCGTGTTGACTTAATGACTTTGTACAAGCTGTTTTTCAATAGGCTTCTGAATAAGAAAACTGTTCCAAAAAAACAGGTGCCTCTTCATTCTTTGTTGGGTGGAGAGTATTCTGCCTTTTGCAGAGTTTCCACAAAAGCCGGAACATTGCCTGCCTTTTCTAAAAGATCATCTAAGATGTGTTATTTCCTTACACTTCCAATGGAAAAATTAAATTATAGCACAGATTCATTTTGCCAGAACTCAAACCCATTCCTTTTGGCTGAGACCTAGAATAATCACACAGAAGAAAGTACGTATTTCACAATTACTGCTCTAAGTCCAGGGTTAAGCATTGGGGAGAGTGGTTGGGGGCAGGCGAAGGCAACGGAAATAGAAGATTACGAACCCGTGGCCCCTGCATCGGCAGGCGGACTCTCAACCACTGTGCCACCAGGGAAGCCCTGACATCTACTCTTAAGGAACATATTTTCTGACTGCAAATTAGAAGTGATGTAAACTAAACAAGAAGCTGTTTCTGAAGCCACACACCAAGTATAGTTTGAGACTATGGTTCAAACAAGGCAGGTGCAGAGTAGCGAGGGTTGAGTTGATGAGACAGGGAGTTCTCCTGAACGATGCTAGCCTGAGATCAGTCTGAAAAAATGTATGCGAGATGAGTTGTCTAGCTGGGAGGTGCTGGAAGGGAGGCAGAGCATGTAGAGCACTGAGGCCATAGTTCTCTCTGCCTACCTTGCTCGCTATATTTTCCCACTCATCTCCATGCTCCTAGAAGCCTTCAGAAATATAAATGGAAAAACTGGTGTCAGTATATATATTTTCTGAGACAGGCAACTTCTTCCGACCTCAACTCGAGCACAAAAGTCAAAAGTATATATTTCAAAGTCTCTTCTGGTCTATCTCCTGGGTGGAGGATACCCACATGATATTCATTTCTCTGAACTTCAGTTTCCTCATCTGTAAAATGGAACTGTTGATAATAGAATTGTGAGGATTAATTTATTTTATGCATACAAAGAATTGAGTAAGTGCCAGGTACCATAAAAGCACTCAATACATGCCCACTGTCAGTATTAAAATTATGAAGTTTATTCCCAAGAACAGAGATGCCTTGGGCAGCTGACATGATGACTTGCAAAATATTTTACCTTCAACTATCTGCACCATGAATGGAGTAAATGCAAAGGAGGGGTGAAGCATTTACTAACAAAAGGAGAGTATGTTAACTTAGAGATGTTTGTGTAATTTGGGCTGTGATGTCTGGGTTCTGAAATTCCATATTTTATCTCTATCCACCTTCTCCCTTCGTTACCATTACAATGCTAAGTTATAACAGAAGCACAGGGTTTTACTTGGGTCCTTGATGTGTGACTCAATTCTTTGATAATTTGAGGGAATTGAAAGACTGAAATCACTCAAGATCTTCTCAAAAATCCCACAAAAAAATCAAAGGACAAACAGATGCAAGGGTTAACCATGAACTATTTTATTGGCTAAGATAGCTTGTTTTCTAATGAAGAGCAAATGTGATATAAAAATGATAATCCTGGTGTGTGAGAACGTACTTTATCACTCCTGATTTTAGCCTTTTTTTAAATTTCAAACGAAAAGCTTGAAATTTCACATTGTCTGATGCATTTATAAGAGAATTCACCACAAATGTTTAGATCTAATGGCAGTGTTTTAAATGAACTGGATATGAGAATACTAAAAACATTTTTTTAAATGTTTAAACCTCCTAGGGTCTTGGCCTGTACATCCATTTCTCAAACTTTTACTTAGCTATCTTGTCTCCTACAAGCACCAGCCCAAGCTGAGAAACTTGAAAAGTAGCATTTCAAATAAAATGCCCTCAATCTGTTTAAACTCCATGGGTAATTTGTAACAGATCTGGAAGAGCAGCTATTTTCTGCCAAATGAAACCACTGCAAAAGTGCAAAAGATGATTTTTTTTTTTTTTTTAAAGAACAGGTCCCAGTTATGAAACTCTAAAGAGGTTCTACTAGTCAAAGAAATTGCCTGCAGTCCTTTGGGTCCTATAATTCCTGAAGGATCAGGAGCTCTGTCCTGAAAAATGTCAGCCGATGCAGGGGAAAACCAAGGAGGAGGGAATTTTCAAAGCACTGGGCTCAGTTCTAGCTGCAAGTTTCCCCTTAGCCTGGCCACATTGTTTTGACACCAAATTTACATTCCCTTGGAGGAAAGAAGAACAAATTTGGAATACGTTGGTCCCTGCTCCCCAGAAAATAAACCTGTTTTTAAGTAGAAACAGTAAGAACTGATCAGGTATTCTCTTATTTTTCTAAGCCAAACAAGTTCATTTTAAAAAAAAAAAACATATTTGTGAGAGGAAAGAGAACTCAGAAAAGCGAGTGTAGGCTCTGAAACTAGATTAGACTACAAAGGGGAATTTTTAATGATACCTTTAGAGTCAAATGTGTTTTACTAGCTAATTAAAGTAATTGCAAATGTCATTGCATAACTTCCCTTGAATCAGCAGAGGTGAAAATGGTCATTCTCTAAATGCTGTTTTGGTTTCAATTTTGAGGGTGGAAATTTAGTTTTGTCATGAATGGAGAAAATATATAGTGTTTCTGAAGCATAGGTCTGCTTGTGGTCCATGTCTAAATTTTAAGCCATCCCTGACAAAAATGAAAACAATAAAACAGTGTTCAGAAAGTCAAATGTATTTACTTTAAACAATTATTATTGTGTTTTTCCTACCATTTTTGGTATAAAAATGTCCCATCTTTTTTTTTTTTTTTTTTTTAGATTCCACATATAAGCAATATCATATGATATTTGTTGTTCTCTGTCTGACTTACTGCACTTAGTATGATAATCTCCAGGTCCATCCATGTTGCTGCAAATGGGATTATTTCATTCTTTTTAGTGGCTGAGTAATATTCCATTGTATATATGTACCAGATACATGTATATGTGTAACTGAATCACTTTGCTGTATACCTGAAACTAACACAACATAGTTAAATAACTATGCTCCAATATAAAATAAAAATTTAAATAAATAAATAATTTTTTAAAAAAGAAAAAAAATGTCCCATCTTTAGGAAATATTAGTGATAGTAAATGTCAGTTGTTTACTCTCCTAATGTCTTTAATGCACACAATTTGAAGTTGGCTGCTATATATTAATCTCTAAATCTCTCGTTTTTCTTATTTACAAAATTCAAATGTCAAGAAATTTCCAGTGTATACTGGAGACGTTGGTCTTACCATCATTTAGAATGGCTTAATTCACACACACATACATACAAGTGTGTTTTTTTTTTTTTTAATCTTCATTCGGGATGAAACTGTAGCAAGTACACTTAGATAATATTGCTTATCCTGTGGTTTGGTAGGTGGAAATCATCATCTGTGTGTGTACAACATAGAATCATGCTGTGACATTTTGATCTTGTGAAGCTTTGAAAATCTGAGATGCTCCCAATGATGACCACTGAATCCAAGGACGATTTTCTCCTGAGATCGGCTTTTCTCCGAGGATGATTTGGCAGTTGCTCTTTCCTGAACAGGCAGTCTTAGAACTATTATTTTTCCACTTCACACACACATACACACACACACACACACACACACACACAAAACAAAACAAAACCTAACACAGACAGACACTTGCCCAGGAACCCAAAAGAGATGAGAGCCATGCTTTAACAAAGAACTAAATGGTACCTCCAGGGAACTCATGCTCAGTCAATAGACGCATCATCTGCCTGACACCCAGAAGTGGGAAGAGCTGGTAAAAGGATCATAGATTGGAAATAAAATGTTGTGGGCTGACAGGTTTGAAATCTGATTGTCTGGTATTCCTGTCACAGTTCATAATAATGTGAAAATGATCAAAGCCTGGAAAAAAATGGAAGTCTACTTATTGTGAGTATAAGCAAATACAGGGGATTGAATGACAGAAGTTGACAATATTCCATTGCAGTTGGCCAGAGAGTATAGTGAGAAAACGTTTGTAGCACTTAGCTTGGGTATGCGGCTTCTTGCCTCTTCCTGCCAGCTTGTGGACTTTTCTATCAGGATTATGGATCAGACAGAACAAACAAGATAGGTGAAATTTAGAACCTGATGGTTTCAAATCCCAAGAGGCACTGAGAGAAGAGTCTGACAATTGGGTTCACACCATACAGCATCTGGTAGAAGTTAGGGTGATGTCACCCATTTATCACTATTTCCATCTCCAGTGATGGAGAACACTCTGGGTTCTGAGTCTCAGACTCCTTGGAACTGTATAAATCTTTTGGTACCCACAGATAAGTGAGGGTGTTTCACCTAACTGTCTTACAATTGTGGACATTTCCCAGAGACATAAAGGTAATATAAATGCCCAGAATGGTAGGAATTTTGAATCAAAGGTCATATACAAGTCTCTCTGCTACTCATCTAAAATACTGTATTGAAAATATATCAGCTCCTGCGGTCTAAGAAACGGCAAGACCTCTGTTAACTTATAACCCGTGCATTGTTTTGATTTTCCTAATGATAAAATGGAGGCCAATGGCTTTAAATTATTGTATAATTATCCCTACTATGATCCTATAAAAGAAAAGAATCCACATTCTAGGGACAAACCTGTTTGTGAATTCAATAGTCTGGCCGATTTCCAATGATGTTCATTCAAGGGTTTGATCTGTAAATCCTAGTGTCTTGGGTGGGGGTGATCAGGGGACATTTCTCATCTGTCCTACAAAAGGAACTTCTACACTGTGTTGACTTTGGCTTTGGCAATGGTAAAACCTGGGGAGAGAATTCTGGGACTTTTCTTCACTCATCAGGGATGCCACGTTCCTCTGCCTCTGCTTCTGTTTTAACCACAGGATAAAGGTTTAAGCACAAAATCATGGGAAAGCATTAACTAGGATGGAATATTCTGGTGTCTCAGCCCAATTCCAGACTTTCTGATTTGTGTGACTACCAGAAGTTGCTTAATATCTGTGGACCTAAGATTCTTAAATGAGGGCATTGTAGTAAATATTGTCAGGTATTAATAACTTCCAGGACTGAATCTCTATAATGCTATAAAACCTCAGACCCCATCACTGTTATCCATCCTCTGTCCCTTGAGATGAAGGACAGGATGGTCACTAAAGACTCTTCCAGGTCTGAGAAGAATCTTCAGTGACTCTTTCTGGTGTCTTATTTAACTAATATGTATTGAGGATTTATACATGCAATTCACTTTCACGTGGACTATTTTCCTATAAGAGATAATGCCATTCCAATTTGACAGATTTAAAAAAGTAGTAAAGCTGAGGTTAGTTAAGGAAGCTGCTCAGGGTTATATACTTACCTAGTGGCTGAGTTGGGATTGCAACTCATCAAGGAATAATTCCAAATCCATGACTCAGTCTATTATAGTGAAGTACCCTAATTCGCATGGAAGTTGTCAGGATTTGATCTTGAGTCCTCTTTTTCCTTAAAAACTTTTAGAGGTGCCTGTGGCCTGCATCACTCAGAAGATAAGTAGATCAGCCCTCTCAACCTTCGAAGTTCTGCACTCAAACCAGATTTTTATTGGAATTCTCTTAGACAGTAGCAACGTGGTTATAAATTGTTGTGGAAGCTGGGAAACTAGGCAAGCAAAGATGGCAATGCCCTGTAACGGTTACCATTCCTGAAAACCCAAAGCTAAGTTTATTTTTAAATTTCTGGAGATGTTAGAATAAACGTACACAGTGTTGATTCTTTTCTCAAAACTTTTCAAAACCTTCCAAGGTACAGACACTACAGAAACCCCAGTGCCTTCCCTCTCCGTCCCTCAAGTTTACCTTCTCCTGGTATACATGGGAAAGGAGAGGTTTTAGCTTACAAACTTCATGAACCATTGACCATGAATTATTGCTTCTTTACCCTGCCTCTCTCAGCTTGGCCAAGGACCACCACTAACTCCTAGTAGGAAGCTGCCCTCTGCACAGGAGTCAGCGGACAGAGAGATGTGAGGCCAGAATCGCAACACCTTGACATGGTTTATTGCCCGTGCATCCCACCTCAGTGAATTACAATAAAAATGAGTAAAATAACATAAAACTATATGTGAAACATAACTTTTCCTATACGGCAAGTTAGCTGTGGCCCAGTAAATAATATTTTTCCTGCCCAATTTTGAAACAATTGAGATAAGCAAGGAAGTCAAGCATGTGGAGATCAAAATAGCTGCTTTATGTTGATAAAAATTAGATTGGAGGATGTGGCTTAGAGATGGGATCACAGTGGATTTCCTATGAGTGAACCCAAGAATGAGCCTTATACCCCCAATCCCTGGCAGCACTGAACAACCACAAGCTTCCTGACATCGGGGGTCTGTCCCTGTCAAAAGTGGAGCATAAGGACCAGGCCAAATGCATCTTCTTGTGAGCAGGCTAATTGTCGAGAGGAAGAGAGGGAGGGGGCTATTCTGTACTTATGGATTTCCTTACTCCAGCTCAGCATCTTGACAACTCCTTCCCTTCTCTGGAGGAAGAGTAAGGGAGTGAGTGGCTCAAGAGGCCAGGAACGTTTAGGGAAAATCTTTCCTTGTTAGAAACCAGAGAAGGGAGGAAGAAGTGAACATCCAAAAGCAGATGCTAGGTATCTAGGAATTAAACATCTTACAGGAGGTTCCCTCGTATATATACCCCCAGTTTCCAATTTTGCTTAAGTATTTGTTTTCACATCAAGCTCTGAAAATGCTACCTTCTTCTAGGCTTCTTTTAGTCTCTATTGCAAAATCAGTTGCCCCCTGTTTGGAAAACCCTAGCCCTTTGGACAACAGATGGTTTACACCATGATCTACCCTCTGCTCTGCCTGAGTATACTTTCCCATGTGAGTTTCTCAGACTGCTTCAGAGGGACTCATTCCAGGTAGTCAGTGGTGGCATTCAGCAATTCAGCTTCTGCAGCATAATCCAGAGGAATGGGCAATGATTTGGGGTGAAATCTTGGCACTCGAAGGCTTTCCTGGGAGGCCAGGATGGATCCTCTCCCTGACTTCCCCCTCCGTCTGTGCCCTGAGTGGTCTGTAGACCACACCTTCCTATTCTTTTCTGCTGCTAGTTGCCTAGCAGTAAATATTGACTTTCTCACAGTCAGCAACCAAGGACAGATTCTTCCAGGTAAAATGTCATAGGTATAGTTTGCCATTAACAGACATAATGACCAGGCAGGTTAGAGTAATAATCTTTCAAAACTTCTACAGCTAGTAGACTGTGGACTACTGACTTAAGAGTGTTCTTTCCACACTACATTTATTTTTTTTTTCTCTTTTGAGAACCAAATCACAGCTTCCTGGACTTTTGTATAGAATATCCAATTAGAACTTTCCAACAGTTTAAATCCAGTGAATTCATTTGAAGTCTGCTTTGATGATGTCGTTTTGGACAACCCTTGCTGAGGACTGACTCTGATCTCATATAGTGCTTGTGTGTATTAACCATTTCAGCATTCTATTATTTATATTGTCTTCAATGAAATTTATTTTCAAAAAGCAGATGGTAAGCTCTTGAAAACACTGACCTTGTCTTATCCATTTCTCACATCTCCCACATGATGTGTTCACTGAATGCTAATTGATTGGCTGAAGAATCTTTCCTCATCTGACACTGTGTTTGTGAAAAATGCTGCCTAATTACTCATCTTTCTTTATCAGAGTGTCATGTTTTGATACAACTTAATGGGGATGGTTGGAGGAGGGGGCAGGGGGAGAGGACTGAGAAACCGAAGCCAGATAATTGAAATGATTCAGCCTAAAGACATCCTGCTAGTTTGCTGCCTATGTGGGGCTGAATACTTAGTTCTCCTGGAACTTTGTAAGATGAGGTTTCCATGCCACCATGCTGAATCTTTCAGGGATATGTCCTCATTTTCCCTAGTCTGGGAAGCCACTCCTATAACGAAAATGCATATTTTGAATTATGAATCCCTGTAATTGGAATTGAGATTTTAGGTGGGACATCAAAATCTACATTTTTAGCAAGGACCCAGGGTAATTTTAAGGAGGTAGTTTCGAAGCTTCAATCTGAGAAACAGCTCTAGGCTTACCATTAATCTCTTTTGCTATCACCTACTTATGTGTTAATTTTTTTTCCCCAGGCCTAACTCCAACATATATGTTGTTTTGAGTAAGAAATGTTTAGAAAAGGAGCAGTCATGTTTTCAGAAAAAACAGTCTTTTGTTGCAGCAAAAGGAACCCTGGTCTACCAACACCACAGCTATCACCACGCCAGCAAGAGTAACTCAAAATTACAGGCCCTTTTTCTGCTTCTCATTCACAGTGAACCCCAGGATCTAATGTGTAACAATACTCCCTATGAACTTTACAAGTGTTTACTCAGCAGTGGGGACCAATTAGGATGCACTAATTTAAATGAATTTCTCGCATACCTAATAAAAGAAATGACAACACATTCTCCAAAAGTGGTGGAGTTCAAAGAAAACAACTCCATTTGTTCTTGTCCATTGAAGAGCAGCATACAATAACTTTGACCTAGCCTCACAGCTTGAAATGTCCAACTTGTCCATAAATTCACACTCATGTTACATGCTGTGTTTTACCCCAATTAGAATATAAGCTACTTGAGTGTGGGAACAATGCCTATCTTACTCGCTTTCATGATCTAGAACCCAGCACCATGTCTAAAAGACAGTAGATACTCAATAAAAGTTAAGAAAATAAGAGTCCTGGAGAAAATCACCATACCACCTGGAGGATTCAACTATCCACTGGAGACACTACCATAGATGTGTGTGTTTTATTATACCAGTAATCAACTTAAAAAGAAGGAAATTGAATGCCATTCTTGTCTAAGTCTGAGGAAGCAATTGCTGAATGATATTATGGCATATAGAAAGGATTGCATAGAATACTGAGATGTTTAGCATTGAACCTGGCACATAGCAGGTGCTCAATAAAAAGCTACTATTATAATTATCACTGCTATTATTATAAAAGTGGGTCTTAATTACAAGGAAACACTTGGGAACTGACTTGCAGTTATATTTGGTTCCTGAACCAGAGAAGCTGTCTAAGGATTAAAATCCCCAGGAATTCTGCCTCTGAAGATAATACAGATAGGCTGTTACAAGGTTTTCTCTGAATTAACAGAATCTATGGGCCTCTGATCATTTTTAAATAAATCTGTCTCCCTGTAAATCACATATACTGAGAACACTTTAAAAAACATAATGAAGGGCTTCCCTGGTGGCGCAGTGGTTGAGAGTCTGCCTGCCGATGCAGGGGACACGGGTTCATGACCCGGTCCAGGAAGATCCCACATGCTGTGGAGCAGCTGGGCCCGTGAGCCATGGCCGCTGAGCCTGTGCGTCCAGAGCCTGTGCTCCGCAACGGGAGAGGCCACAGCAGTGAGAGGCCCACGTACCACAAAAAAAAAAAACAAAAAACATAATGAATAATTCTGTGGCACTTTATCAGAGAATATGTATTTTAGGAAAAAAGGCTGTATATGTGTGTGTGTTTCTATTGGAAGAAAATAAATTCCTTTTTAATTGATATGATCTGGAGTTGTCTCTCTTAATATTTTTATGTCCTCACATTCTTTTAAAGGGAAGTATATAGTCAGAGACATACACTCCACCATAAATTCCCAAGGTCTTAATTTTAGACCAATATTACACTGCAATAAATTCCTGTTTACCACAGTCCAGACCACTAGGATAGGGAAATACCACTAATGGATTTTATGGGATTTTTGTAAATGTTGCCCTCCAGTTTTATGCTAAAGGCAAGGGAAGTAGTAAGTAAATACACCATTAAAGTTTTGGTCAGATGAAAACAACTTCCAGGATGTGTCAAGGATCTGTGGATTCTGCCCATGTTTTCAAAACTAGTGGTTCCTAACTTTTTCTTTCTTAGGAATCACTAAGGAGAACCTCATGAAAACCATGGGATTTCTCTGAAGAAATATGTTTTTACACATGCACATAAAATCTAGCATACAATTTCAGGGTGTTTACAACTCCTGGAGAAAATGAGTTTAAGAAAATGTTCATGCACAAGTTATTTAAAAGATATCCAGCTGAGGTTGAGTGCCATTTCAGGGGGCAACCTTTTATTGCCAAACACTGCATGTTTCCACTCATGGATTCTCTCGCTAAAGAGCCAACACAGGAGCCCAGATGTGAGCAGGGATACCAACAAGGAGACGCACCTCTCTTGGAGACCATGGAAACAGAACTGAACACATGACTCTGGCTTTCCTTAGGGGTGATGTCCCATGACCTCTTTTTCTCTTGGAAAATCCCAAGAACTAACTTTTTACTAAATTGGGATAAGTAGAATTTTCTTTATAAATGTTCTTTAATTAGCAGCATGTCAATAATATGAGATGTTAATTACAAGTCTCTACTCCATGCCTGGTGTACCTCTGGCACCGTGATAGACTCTAAGGCAGTCGTGCACAGACAGCATAAGATAGGATCTTAGCCCCTGAGGAAGTTCGAAGTTGAGTACTTTGAAACAAGGATG
The DNA here is from genome assembly GCF_003031525.2 of Neophocaena asiaeorientalis asiaeorientalis. Taxonomy (NCBI): domain Eukaryota; kingdom Metazoa; phylum Chordata; class Mammalia; order Artiodactyla; family Phocoenidae; genus Neophocaena; species Neophocaena asiaeorientalis. The sequence continues at coordinate 6,469,106 of NW_020185338.1, read as the reverse complement.
TAGATAATAAAAATATAGCATGCACTGAACAAATCTCAAGACATTTGGCAGTATTATGTATGTCACTAGAGGAATATTCTAGGTTGCCAAAATAGGGTATCATATGTAGGGACTTAATCACCATGGTAACATGGGGCTTAGCCAGGTATCGCCCACTGGTTTTCAACAGAAGAGAACAGACTTGGAAGGTCTGAACTAGGACAGGAGGAGGGGGAACACTGCAGGAGTGAGCCCTTCTCCTCTCCCTCCTCCTTGTGACAGTGGCTAACTTTGGGCGCTTGTGCCAGGCACTGTCCTAAGGCCTTTATGCATATTAACCTGGTTATTCCTCATGAGCCCACTATGAGGTGGAGTCTACCTGCATTTTACCACTATGACCGTTGAGGCACACCTCATCAAAGATCTCAGGGCTAGGAAAGTGGAAGAGCTTGGATACCAACCCAGGCAGATCTGGTTTCAGAGGCCATGCCTTTAATCAGCATATTATTCTGTTTAGGGGACTGTTAGCACTTACTGTGTGTCAGGCCCAGTGCTTGACGCTGGGAAGACAGAGCTCAAAGTTAACACCCCACTGTGTTTCCCAAGATGGTCACAGCAACATCTCTCATCCCACGTGTTCTGTGGCAATGTGATCTTGCCACACCCATCAGTGGGTGGAATCCACTCTTTCTCCCTGAAATCTGGGTGGGCTCTGTGACTGCTTTGACCACTAGAATACAACAGACGTTCTGGAACTTCTGAGTCCAGATCTTCAGGGGACCAGAAGCTTCTGCTTGGGCCTCTTGGAATGCTCACTCTTGGAGGGCTCTTTCTAAGAACTCTGCTGCCATGCTGAGAGAAGCCCAAGCCACATGGATGGGATACATGGAGGTGTTCTGGTAGACAGACTCAGCTGAGCTCACAGCCAGCAGCCACCATCACTACCAAAGATGGGAAGGAGTATCTTACATCTGGTCCAGTATAGCCTTCACATGATGCAAACTGTCATCTGACTACATCCAAAGCAGACCTCAAGGGAGAATGTTACAGCTGAACCCAGTCAACCCACAGAACCACGAGAGAGAATAGTAGATGCTTAGTTATTTTAAATGACTGAGTTTGCAGTGATTTGTCAGACAGACATATAAAACTAAAGTATCTTCCTACAAGAAGCTGTACTGGGAGACAGGCGAGTGGTAATCAAATATAACCTAGAAATACAGTACCAGTTACAGTAAACATAAGAGATTCTGGAAGCACAAAGCAGCAACACCTACCTCAGCTCTAAGTATGGTAAGGCCTCCTTAGAAGGCAACAGCTGAGAAAGATAAAGGGGAAGAAGGAAGGAGAAGTGAGAAAGAGGGGGATGGGAGAAGGTGGCAGGGAGAGGGATGGGAGAGAAAGGAAGCTATTGCAAAGGAGTGCACAGGAGGAAACGACTCATTCTGGGCCAGGTGAGGGGATTGACATGGCTGAAGAAAGGAGTGCAGTGGGTGTGTGTTGGGGAGGACGCTGATGAGTGAGAAGGAGACTGGGGTTAGAGCAGGCCTGGGTAAGATCAAACAAGGTCTTGGCCTGGGTATGCTGAGGGTATGGGACTTTACACTGAAGGTAATATGGAGCCACTGAATCTCTATATAAAGAAGCACAAACAGAGCATATCTGGGACTTGGGAAGACAAGTCAGCTGGCAGCAGTGTGGAATGGGTGATAGGAGAAGGTGGCCACACCGAAGGCAGGGCATTCTGGAGGGGACTAGACCCAGAAATACCAGGAAGGACAAATGAGGAGCAAAACTAAATTTGCAGCTGTGAGGATGTGGATGGGGTGATTTAGAAGCAATTTAAAAGAGATGGAAGCCACAGTACCTGCAGACTGAGGAGTTGGAAGGATAAAGGGCAGGATGCAGTCATGGGTGAGACCTAATTTTCAGGTTTGGGCAGCTACTGCCTGGGGCTGCTATTCATCAGGATAAGCAATAGAGACTAAGGAGCAGAAATGAGGGGAAATAGAAAGAATTAATTTTGAACATGCTGAGTCTGGTGTCTTGGCGGTATCTATGCAGAGGTGTCAAGCGGGTTGATGAGCAGAACTCTTCTGAAGTTAAAGACAGGGGTTTTCCCAGACACAGAGGGCTGGGAGTCATGAGAATGCAAGTGGTTATTAAATTGCAGGAGGGATTGAGAACTGCTAGAGATAGTATGTATCGTGCTAAAAATATTGCTTAGGGAATGATTTTAAAGAATATCTGTTAATCCAAAGATTCCAAAGATACATACGGACATTTTAACATCTTTGATATCAGAAAATTTAATTGCCTCTTAAAATTAATGGAAGATCATAGTTCAATGGACAGTGCTTTTTCTTAGTGTTACCAAACATAATGGTGTCATAAAACCAATGACATCTTAAACTCAGTGAAATAAGATGGTTTATCAAAGCAACCTGGATCTAATAATTACTTTACATTTTTATTTAAAAATTTTCAAACCTATGAAAAATATATATTTAAAAATTAGAGTGCAGAAAGTCTGCCAGTGGGGCAAAATCATGCCGTGACTCAAGTGAGAAGTTCAGAGAAACTGCTCCAAGAACTACAACAGCAACAACAGCAAGAATAACTATTATTTATTGAGCACCTGTGAGCAATGGTTGTGCAGGCATTCCACTAGGTATTTATGTGGATTCATTCATTTCAACCTCACTTCACTCTCATCAGATAAATACCATTATTGGCCTCATTTCACAGATGAGAAAACTTAGGCAATGTGATATAACATCAAGTTCCAGTCCTGGCAAAACAGTCCACAGCAGGAAACCAGAACAATGTGACAGAGCACACGACTGAAGTACAGCCATGGAGAAATTTGGAGAAATAAATGTCCAGAAGTGTAGGCACCAGAGCCTGTCGAAAAAGACAGGAATTATCTTAGCAGATGGCAGGATTCTAGCCACGTGGCTTGAATTCATGAGCAAGACACAAATACTCTAGAAAGGAAACTTGCAAGAATCAAGACCGCAGCTCCAGGAGGGAAATGGGGCACCTAAGAAAGTTACTTTGATGAGAATAGGAAGAAGACAAAAGTGGACATCCAGATGCAGAAGTGATGGACCTGAATAGGGTCCTCTGGGGAAAGGCTTTGGGGATAGTGAAAGAGTAATTGTTTGGTAGACTCCAGGCCAAGAACCAGGAAGTGGCTTATAATATTTATAATAATGTGTAATATTACCTCTGTTGTATACATGTGAAACCTGACGGCAAGAGATATAGCAAGATAACCAGAGTTATAAGTCTGGTAAAATGCAGATCTGGGTTTGCTGACTCCAAATTCAATCGTTTTCTTCATATACTGTGTTACAAAATCACTTTACATCCAGAAAGGAGCACTCATGGAGAGCAGTCAGTATCCAGCTCCAGGTAAGCAGACACTTCCCTTCCCTTCGGAGTAGTATAAAAAGTGGCACACAGGGGCTTCCCTGGTGGCGCAGTGGTTGATAAAAAAAAAAAAAAAAAAAAAAAAAAGTGGCACACAGCAATATTAGTTTGGAATTCTCCAAGGATATGTAATCAATTGAGTAAATCAAGTATTGATGTATTCATTACCCATCATGAATGAATACAATTTAAGCACCTAAACATAAGGCAATTATTTACATTTGAGTTGTAGTGACTATAGGTAACAACAACAACCTGTACAAACATTTCAAAAATGTTCATCATTTAGGATCCCTAATAACAAAAAAGCAAAAGGGCAATGTTTATACCAATAAATGCTACATTATAAATTAATTAACAGATGTGTATATTATAATGTCTTAAAGTGTCCTATAAATAATATACATTTGAAATACTCGAAAGAATTATAAAACCCATCATTTATCCTCCACTCACCTCCCAGCCCTCATCTCAGTTTCTCTGTAGCCTTCAGCAGCTCTGTTGGTCCCTCCAGTGTCGAAACAGATTAAAAGCAGAAAATTCTCCAACACAAGAGGCAGCTCACCTGAGATAAACATCAGCTGTATCTTTTCTTCCTAACTTTATATAAGTAGCAATATATATAATAAATTAATATAAATATATATATATGTATTTGCACATATGTCAAATCTCTCTCTTCCTTCCACTTCTCTCTCCATGTCCATCCCCACTTCTAGACTTCCCTTAATGGCAGAATTCCTTGCAGACGCTGTCTCTATCCACTGTCTCTCATTCTCTCCTCCATTCTTTCTTGAAGCCACTCAAGTCAGGTTCTCTTTAACAGAATCCCATGTCACCAAATCTATAGCTATCAACTCATCAATGACCTCTCTTGTGGACTGAATTGCAGGACCCTGCCAAAATCCATATGTTGAAGTCTTAACCAACAATGTGATTGTATTTGGAGATAAAACCTTAAGGAAGTAATCAAGGTTAAATGAGATCAGAAAGGTGAGGCCCCAATCCAATGTGACTGATGTCCTTATAAGGAGCTACTAGGAGTGTGAGAGCACACAGGCTATATGAGGACACAGCAAGTAGGCTCCATCTGTAAGCCAAGGAGAGAGGTCTCAGGTAAAACCAACCCTACCAGCACCTTGATTTATGACTTCTAGCCTCAAGAACTGTGAGGAAAAAAAAAAAAAAAAAAAAACTACAACTGTGATTTAATCTACCCAGTCTGGGGTTTGTTATGGCAGCCCAAGCTGACTAATATAACGTCCAGATTACTAAATTCAATGATCTTTTTTTTCTTTGTCTACATCTTACTTTATGTGTCAGCAGCATTCAATACAATTGAACATTCTCTTAAAATGTGTCTCTTGGGATACCACAATCAACAAGTTTTTCTCTCATCTTCCTACCCACTCTCTCTCAGTCTCCTTTTCTCATTCATTTCTCTACTTTTAAATATTGATGTGCTCCACATCAAATAATCCACTCTCTTTACTAACTAACATCAGTCCTAGGTGATCTCACTGGTCTCTTGGCTTTAGTTACCACCTGTATGCTGACAGTCACCAAATTTATATCACCAGCCTGGAACTCTCCCCTGACCTCCAGACTTAAATATCCAAATTTCTGTAAGATATTTGCACCTGAATGTTTAACAGGCAGCTGAACTTTAACATATTCCAAACTGAACTTCTAATAAACCACCACCCTTCAACTACTCTATACCTCCTGCAATTTTCCTACCTCAATTAATAAAAACTCAGTTTTGCTGAAGCCAATTATACTTTACTCACAACCCAGATCCTGTCCATTAGCAAGTCTCTTGGTTCTCCAATGTCTGGGGAGGCCCACTTTCTAGTTTGCAGATGGCCATTTAATGCTCACATGGCAGAAAGCAGAGAAAAAGACATAAGTAAGTTCTCTTGTGTCTCTTCTCATAAGGTCACTAATCCCATTCATGAGGGCTCCACTTTTATGATCTCCTAAAAGCCCCATCATCTCAAATACCATCACACTGGGAATCAGGCTTCAACATATGAATTTGCAGGAGGACACAAATATTTAGTCGATAGCACCATCTATATTAGGATCCCTCTTCTAAGGGCACGTCTTTTACCCACACAGCTCTAAAGAGTTGGCTAAGGAAGCCATGTTTTATTCTACATGATGATGTACCTCTTGGACCTAAATAATTAGACCAAGAATGAGCCATAACTCAAGGGCAGTTAAATCCACCATCCTGTTAACTAACCTCTCATCACGGCAGCCTCATTTTACAAAGTGAGGTGAACCAGTAAGAATCTTCTCCTCAGCAGTTGGTTTTGAGAAGCTTAGAGATTGAGCAGCCTGATAGAGAATAACCCAGAGATGATAATGACGGTCCATGTGGATAGCAAAGATAGGAGGGAGCAGAGAACAATGTACAAAAGCAGAGGAAGTTAGTTTACAGGGAAATGAAACAAAGGCCAAAGAGCACAGAAGCTGTGATAGTAAAACAAGGGGCTTCCTAAACATGCCAGTCTGTCTGTAAGCTATTGTTTTTAAGGTGACTTGAATAGGTCTCTTTACCTTGCATGCAACTAAGCCAGTCTAACAAATTTATCAGCTAAGTGCATAATGAGGTTATATTTATATTAACTATATAAAAAATGTATCTTACTCATGCATTTGAGCAAATGGTTGGGGTTTTTAATTTGTTTTGTTTTTAGTAAATGTTTGTTAATCAGGTGTATTTGCTTGAGGGCGTTGACAAACAGCAATGTACAGAACCACAGTTAAATGCCTAAATGTTTAGGTCAATTACAGAAAACAGTGTTTTGTTGAATGGCATTTTGTTAAAACAAGTATAATACATTTAATGAACACTGCAAGTGATCTTGTCTGTGTAAAAACCTAGTGAAGCTCAGAATTATGCAGCCATAATTTAAATTGAACTGGCAGTAGTAAATATAGCACCTTTCTGGTCTTTCCTTTTGTTCTTAATTTTCAAATACACTAAGCTAAAGATCAACCATAACAAGAGAAGATGGAGGGTGATTTGGGGAGAGTGCATGAAAGCTACATTTTGATTGGTAATGCTGATTTTGTGGCATCTTTTGTGTGAAGGGGACAAAGGAAAAATAATACTAGAGACATTAATCACACAAAATCTGTCACTAAGAAGGGGCACAACCAACAATTTTACCATCAAAATGCAATCCATAATCAGGAGAAAAGGGAATTGCTTCTCTGTGGGATTCCACCCCTGATAACTAATTAATTAGATGCCAACTGCTAAATACGAGGGCCAGGGCAGACTAAGGGTCTATTTTCTCTGTTTACAACAAAGGCATTTATCAATGGACTATATTCATTTCTTCAATTTTTCCTTTTCTTTTCTTTTTTTTTTTTTTTTTTTTTTTTTTTTTTTTTTTTTTTGGTCAGTTTGAGTTTGGAAATGAATCATTTTTAAAACTCTAGCAATTAAAATGCCCAAGCCTTGGGTATAAATGTGCTAGTTGAAATTTTTGAAATATTATTTATTCTATACATCTTTGAAACAGCATGTTGTGCTGCTTGGAAAATTCTAAACATTTGTTGTTACCTTGAGTTAAAATTGAAATAAGTTTTAGACCAAGAGAAACAAGTTTAAAGTAAAGGCCAAATTATACGTATTTTTTTTTGTGTACACACGGTTTACATTTCCTGCTGAGAGTAACGAAGGAAGTAGAATATGAAAAAGAATGGAATAAAAAAGTTGTCCTTGGACTTCAGACTTCAAATCCATTAAAAGATAGGTTTTAGGGAGGTGGTTGTTTTATCTGAATTTTTTTTCTTTCTATTTCTATCCTAGCTATTAACTAAATTAGAGTTATTACCCAGAGAATAGAGGTCCTAGAATTAGGCCCAGAGGGAATTCAGGGGGAGAAGCTTTTGTGTATGAATTTGTGCTGCTCTGTTCAAAGCAAACCATTCAGGCTTTCAACACTTTATCAATGTTTCAGGAGGAACAACCAAAAGAAAAAAAAAGGATTAATATTGTGTGTGCATAAGGGAGGGTCGGGGTAGGTTAGCTGGGATCTGAGTGGTCTGAAAGCAAAGAAAGAGGCATTGGTGGAATTTATACTCAGTGGTTTCTAGGGAAATGTTAGACCTAGTGAGATGATGTACCATCTAGTTCATACAACTCAAAGCCTAATCTGATAAATCTGCAAATCAATTGCCACTGACTACTCCCTACACTGACCCACATACTTTCTGTGATTCCTGTACTGTCTGGATCTTGAACTAAATTAAAACCTCTTCAATCAAAAACATTAGTCATTTCTCACTGAACACAAATCATCACAACCCTCTTTGGCCCAAGCCACTGCTTTTTCTTATTGAGGATTTACCACATAACTATCCTGTGCAATGCCTTCTGGGGAAGCCAATGTTTGTAAGGCCTATTTCCTGTCCTCAAAGAGGCCTGTAATCTACAGGCCAACTGGAAGACAGATCTAACATGCAAGAAATAAAGTGGGGGGCGGGGGCTGGAAAGGGACAAATTGTGATGCTGACTTAAAAAGCAAAAGAGATTCCCTCATTATCAATCCCTTGATGAATTACCTAAGATAATTCATATGTAAGTGAATATGGGCTGTTATGGTAAAATATAAGCTAAGCATGCCTATGTTTCCAGTACTCATTAGAAAAGCTAAAAAAAAAAAAATAACATTTTTTAAATTAAAATCACAGAACCTGTTCCATAGCTAGTCAGTGCTAGCTAGTTTTTCTTGATATGCCACCTTCTATAAAGGTCTCCAATATTAGTTTAATTTTAACGATGTGGTAATATTATTAAGCATGAATAAACCTCACTTTGAATCCTTTTTTATTGCTCCATTCTCAGTTTCCAACAGGCCATCAAACTGCTTAAGTTGCCATTGAAATCTTTTCTATGGTTTAAAGTAAATATTTGATTAAAATTTTATTTTTCTTCATAATATAATACATGGTGATATATTCAAATAGACTTTTTAAAACATACCTGCATCATCTTTACTTGTCAGAACAAGGAAGTTTTACATTGTTTTTATGGTATTTTAGTACACTCCATGCTTGGGTACACAAACATCATTTGTGTTTTCAAATGTATCCAGACAGCATTTGGGTTTATTATTATACCAGTTCATTCATTAAGAGCACTATAGCCTTCATACTTTTTATATTAGTGGGCCCTTTAAAACATTGTAGTAAATGGCCAGCTTTTTCAAAGTTGTTTTTAATACATTTATTTGTTTCCACAACATGTTAAAAGCCCACTCCTATGCTTGAAATCAGGAAACCTAAGTCTCTACTCTCCACTATTTGGCTCACCCTTTTCCTGACATTGGGCAAATCACATCAAAATCTTTAATGATTTCTCATTTTAAAATAATAACATCAACAATAACCATAAAAGTTAACATTTATTGAATGCTTATTCCACACCAGATGTTGCATGTCTTAACTGATTTAATTTTCACTTAACTCTAATGAGGTCAGCACCATCATAATCTCCATTTACCAGTGAGGAAACTAAAGCACAGAGAGACTCAGCATCCCCCAACTAATAAGTGACAGAGTCAGGATATGGGTAGTTTGACTTGAGAGCCCCTGCTTTCAACTAGCGTGTTATACGACCTCTGAAAACTAAACTGACGAACGGGCCATCGATGTCCTTCTACATCTTGCTTTATCCATATTCTCCAATAGCTCTTTCCAGAGAACTTTGGCTCTAGACAAATGAAATTCTTCCTATTCCCAATATATCTTCTAATCTTTGGAGGCTGTGGGTTTTCACTAAGATTTGTCCCTCTGACTAGAATGCTCTTTGCCCATCTCTACCATTCCAAGTCCTGCTCTCCCATCAAGAACTAGGCTTTACTAGAAATAACCAATTAGAAGATAAATGCTCTTTATGATAATGCCATAACTTTTAGCTACCATCAAAACAAAGAAGACATTTACAGAATCATAGGAGAAATTTTGAATAAAAAATGATAAACTATTTATATAGAGGATGCAATATATCATGATAATGATGTTAATTCTTCCCAAATTGTTCTACAAATTCAAAGGAAACGATAAAAAATTTCAGCTACTGTTTTTAGAAAATTGATAAAATGCCTTTTAATGTTAATATTTAATAATAATGGTCTACATGCAATTATGTCAGTTTTGAGAAAAGAGAACCAAGGCTGGATTAGGCTGAATTACTTCACCACATATTAAGATAGGTTACATGGTTATAATAAGACAAACAGTATTGTGCAGGAACAAAAATGTAAATGAAACAGAATGTATAGCTTATAAATAGACCTATTTATACAAAGAAATTTATGTCATGCAAAGAAATGTGTGATAAAGATGGTGCTTCAAAGCAAAGGGGACAAGATAGATTGTTTAATACATGGTGTTGGGAAAATAGTCACCTTCTATAGAGAAAAACTAGATACAGTTCTTTACCTTATGCAAAACGCAAGATCATACTCCATAAAGATTATAACAATTGAGGTAGTACCATTAAGTTATCAGAAGAAAATGTTCATGAATATCTTTGGAAATATTTCTCAACTTAGTAAAGATGAGAAAAACATCTTAAGAATTTTTCTAGTTAGAGACAATGTTAACAAAGTTAACAGACATATAAAGAGACTGGAGAAAGGTATGTGAAATATCTAAAATAAACACACCATTACTATCTTTAATATACAAAGAACTCCCCCTTTTAATGAAAGACAGAAATATAAATGTTTTAAAGGTAAAAAATATTAAAATAGGCAATTCACAAAAGAGAAAGTTCAAATACTAATTCTGAAAAGAGAGATCCAAACTCATTAGGAAGTCATCAGATAAATTCATATTATAATGAATAATCATGTTACTTTATAGTCATTCAAATCACAAAACTTAGCAAGTATTGGTAAGGGGTGTAGAGACACACAGGCAGGTGCAGAAACCAGAACAGCCAATCTGGAAAGCAGTCTGTGAATACTTAATGAAATAAACTGAGCACATACCCTTTGACCTGCAGCACCCCCTATTCCTTCCCAGAGGTTTGTAGAGGTTCAGCTGTATTGATATTCCTTATGGCATCATTTGAGGTCATGAATTGGGAGACACAACTATGGAAGTGAACATCAAAATGTCAAGGAAGCATGCTATGGGATACTACATATTGGAAGCAATAAACAGACATTTTTTGCCAAATTTTTTGCCATTATTTTGTGTTTAGGTTAAAATTACATCTGTATATCTGCTGGGGCAAAATCAAATGAAATGGTAAGTGTCTTATTATCAAATCTCAGAGATTGTCAAATGTCAGCCTGAGTCCGGAGAGTCAAGTTGGAGGAGTAGAAAATATTTTTAAGCCTTTTTCTTTTACACTTGATTTTCATCTTTTTTTTTTTTTTTTTTTAAAGTGCAAACTACTTAGTGCCTCTTGACCAGGGTTTCCCCATTTGTGGATTGCAGACTCTCAAATGGATCTCAAATTAAGATTCTTTCTGGGGACAAAATATGTCATGCTAAACAAAGCCAAGTGACAAGGTATCTGTTGTCACTTTAACTAAATACCAGAAGCCCACATACAGAAGTTCCTTGCATGTGCCAGTTTCCCCTGAATTAGCTAGTTTTCTTAAAAGCAGGACATCTAGTGAGAGAGGTTGCTCTCTAATTCCTAGCACAATATTTGAGATCCAAGATTCAGGAAGCCCGGATCATTCAGATAAGGTTCAGATAAAGATCCAAACATTTGGATGCATTTGAAACTCTTAAATTCATCCCCTTCATCTAAAGTAGGAGTTGGGTATTTGTGAATAAATACAGAAATTGCTGGTGCAGATGGAGTATACAGATAAACATCAAGTTTAATGACAAGTGATGTTTTTAGCAATTTTTTTTAGCAATTTTTACAAATAAAAATACAAATAGCATCATCATTATTTTGCTTGGGACAGCTAGAAAATTATAAACAACCTTGTCATGTAGCCAGGAAAATTAAAGGCAGAGAGTGCCAAAAGTAGCTTATGCTCACTAACGAATCATCTCAGATTGGTAAGTAACTTGAAAAAATGTAGTACAAATGCAGAAAGACGCACGCGTGCCAGGCTCAAATGCTTACACATGACAGACAGTTCAATGCAGACAAACCAAATGTAATTATTACTTTGATGAGTCTTCATGTCACAAAACAGCTCTCTGTAAGAAATAAAATATGAGATTTTTTTTCCTAAAGGATAAAAAAATAAATCTCTGGAGACAAATCACTATGTATCAAACAGAAAGAAAAAGATAAATCAATGTAGTTAACGACTCTTAATGGCTCAATTGTATATTCGCTTCACCAAATCTGAACACTTGAGAGAACAGAAAACAAAAGACAACTTTTGCATAACAAAATCCTAGATATGAGAAAGGTCTGGGTAACCTTTGAATAGGGAGCATCCATTCAGGTTTGACTGATAAATCTAAAATTAGAAAATAATGATGCTTACAAGATTTCCCAAATGACAGCATGTTTAGAACATTTTATTTCCTTCTTTTTTTTTTTTTAACATTTTTCCTTGTTTTATTTCCCCCTTGTCAACTACAATCAAACCCTCAAGGGACAAATAAGAACAATTCAATTAAGTTGAATTCAGTGGCTATTTGGTGGGCATGAGGCAAAGACTAGTAAATGCAAAGGTTTGACCTAGAGCAGTGGTTCCTAACCTTAGGTAATTTTGCCTCCCAGGAGACATTTTTGATGGCCATGACTGCGGGGAGGGTATGGGTACTATTGGCATCTTGTGGGTAGAGGCCAAGATGGTGATAAACATCATACAATGCACATGACAAAGAGTCATCCAGTCCAAAATGTCAACAGCACCAAGGTTGAGAAACTCTTGACTAATACTTTATAGAAGTTTCTGTCTATGTACATGGAGCAAAACAGGTGGAAAAGGATATTCTAAGTACAGTGGGAACATATCTGAGGGAATTTTCTTTAGGGTATGGGGAAGGTAAAAGAGGTATTTCCCACCAATAGTGATCTCTGAGCTATGCTTTAAATAAGAATTTGGGATGCCAGAGATAAAGAAAGGATACTCTAAGCTGAGGGAATGAATTAATCCAAAGCAGAGAGACGTAAACATGAATGAGAATATCAGGGATTGCTGCATGAAAATCAGGAAGACTGGGGATTGAGGAAAGGCAGATTCCTTCAAAAGGCGCCTTCTATGTGCAAAGAAATACTCTCTGTCTTCCCACTAAAACTGATAAAGATAAATTGCAAAGGAAGCCTCAGGCTTTGAACACAGTAGTCAAGAGCTTGGATTTATTTTATAGCTAAAGTGAAACCATTTAGGGTTTTTGAAATCAGGGGTGATATGATTAAACACATAATTTTAGAAAGATAATTTTAGTGGCAGAAAATAAGAAGGCTTGAAGGTAGAAGTTTCAGTGAAGAAGTTGACCAAGTAATTGGAGCGTTTGCAAAAACGTGTTACCGGACTTGTTAAAAAGTGTCATTGGATAAAAGCTGTCCATGGCCAGATAAGTTTGGGAAATGGTTGCTTAAACTACATCAGACAGGGTTCTCTACTACAGCACTTAGAATCTTAGTGATTACACATTATTGCTCTTCACAAGGGCTATTGTATGTAGCATTTTCCAAGTATATTTGCCTAAGGAATATTTTTCATGGCACATACAACAGGAATCATATTCCAAAGAACACTTCATAAGAAATGTAAGGTACTATTCAGAAAAAAAAAATTAATGACAATAGATTCATCTAAATATTATCTATATTTCAATAATATAACTAAGTTTTAGACTTCCAGCTTAAGACACTGAGCAGAGAATGATACCCTAACTCTTAGGAATCAAGACGTTCTTACACAAATCAAGAAAGGCCTGGAGCTAGGAAGTAAGGAACTCTAAGAAAGGGGTAGATCAGGGGTGATGGTGCTTTGGTTTAAACTAATGTGCCAATACTGACCAACTATTGTAGCTGTCTGAAATGCTAGGTTGAGAAAGATTCTGAGGCTCTTTAGGAATCAATGAGGATGACATGAATTTAGTGACAACTTCCATGGAAGGAAGAAACGTCATAAGCAGTCCTTGTGTCATGTTTGTCACACATGAATCGGAAAGTAGCTGACTCAATGTGATTTGTGTGATGGTTTAAAAAATTTTTTAACTTGTGAAAATCTTCTTCAAAGGAAACCTCACCTAGAAATGTAAATAAACAGAATAGGCAAAATCAAAACTGTCTAAGGAATGCCCAGAAACTCCACCCACTCTATTCTCCCTCTAGACCTTCCTCTCCATTGAGATCACCACCCACCATAGTTTCTAGTTTCTAGAGCTAATTAACTAGCTGAAGAGAAGGCCAGCAGATGCTAAAGGAAGCTAGCTTCAGTAGACACAAATACTTCTCTCTTATCAAGGAAATACTTCTTTTTCTTTTATTCTCTACATTTAGTTCCTATGTGTTCTCTATTAATATTCAGTAAAGATTTGAGAACTTCCAGAGTAATTCAGTTTTACCAATAGACAATCAAAAGGAGGGACTTTTGGTTTACGTGGGGACATTACAGTAAAAGGTTAGAGTTCACAGCTGAGGGACCCAGTGAGAGTTAGGGAGTAAATTGGCAGCAGTAATTGAAAGAAGGAAAACCCAAGAGATAGCTATATCTCTGGTAGGCACCGTTGACTCCTCTCTCCCTGACAATTACCCTTGTTGAAACTTAGAGGTTTTCAGACTTACTAAATTGCTAGGGAATGATTTCTTTGTAGCTTCAATTGTTAACTTAATGGTTTGTCTTATAAACTCAGGTGAAGTACAAAGCACAGGAACAACATATTTTAAAAGCATATTTTGTTTTGGGATCAACAGAAAAGTGCTACGAGAATAATGTGTCACTTTGACAAGCTTTAGATAGCTAATGAAATTAGGAGATACCAGCTTTAAAAAAGATTAGATCTAGAACAAAAGCAAACTGATAATTTGGAGTTGGACATTCATTGATGGGCTTTATCTAACATACGATCCTTGTCAACTAAAGCAACTTAATGTTCCCTTTTCCAGTTTCAACCAAACTCTGAAGCATCACAGCTAGGAGAGCTTCCTATTCAGCTTTGCATCCCCAGCACCAATCATAGATGTCTGGCGCATGCATAGTAAATTCTCAGCTATTATTTGCTGAGGTAAAGTTATTGCTTTATGAGTATCTAGATCATGTGCAATAGCAATAGGTATGTTACATCTGAGAGACTCAAACAGGAAGGAGACTGAAAAAACTCTGCTCTTCTTTTTGGAGACATTGTAGATATCTCTAAGGGCACAAGATCTACGTTCAAGTAGATGCAAAATCTGGGACGCATGCAGACTATGTTTTCTGATGGCTTTTGTGTGATGGGGCTAGAGATTGCTAGGAGTGCTTTCCATTTATAGATTGATATAATTAGCAAAGTTGACATGGTTGGGTTGATTTTTGCTACATTAAAAATTTCAACTACTGTAATATCGATTAATAAGCATATTTTAAGGAGTGTATCTCTGAACATTGTCCAATGACTTGGGTAGTATCTTCCTGAGACATAACTTTATAAAAAAAACTTTTTAAGCATTGATTTTGCATTTTGAATTGTCTAAAATGTATTCCGTGCACTGTGGCTACGAACTTGTGAAGAGTTACAATCTTGATCACCTATTGTGGATTTGTTTCAGCCAAAAGTAATAAGTTTTTACAACTAATTGTAAATATTGCCTTTCAGTGGTTTTAATGAACCTAATAAAGAAATATGGTAATTTGCCTGCTCTCTGCAGACACTTAGCTGTGAGAAAATTAAATTAGGATTAAGCCACATTAACTCTCATTACTTAGAGCAATGGATATTTTAGTATAACTTAAGACAATAAAACAATGTTATATATGAATCTTCAGAAATTTTCAACTCAACATATATGATATTCTTTATAGCTATATTTTAGATGTGATAGAATGGAAATATTCTTTACAGTTTGAATGCAGTGAACAATCTTCAGGGGAACTTGGAGTTAAAACTGGATAGAATCAGCCTCATTCTAACATACTTGGTAGAAAGCTGGCACTTTTCTTCCTTTAAAAAAAAAAACAAACTATTCTCTATTTTATTAAAATGAATCATATCATTAAAGAGAAAAGCTCAAGGATGTGTTGTGAGACCTGTGTACTTGTTTCCACATGACAGACAGTATAACTGGGAAGATCTTTTGACACTGATGAAAAATTTTTAAAAAGTAAGCATTAGGATCTGCTTTTTGGAACATAGAGAATCCACGCATTTTTCTTTATTTTTTGGACAATGGATTTTTCCCTACGGAGATGTAAACTATATATACATACACACACACATATACCTATACACATGTAAATGTCTATATATACATATATATAGGCTCTAAATAAACAGCCTTCAATTGTAATCCTCCAAGTTCTTTTTCTGGGAAAGTTAAACGAAACTTTATCCGCAGACATCTGGACATACTCAGGGCTTGTCATGTTGGAATTAAGAACTTGGGATGGCATCAACCCTGCTGTCACTGGTTTTTGACATTTGTATCAATGCCCTCCTTTAAAATTGTGGTGTTTAGACAGTTCTGGGAGGGGTTCTCAAGATCTAAAGCGCATTGACGTGACTCAGTGTACATGAAAAGGAAATGTTTCATTGCTTGGTGGTGGTTTCCACGCCAAAAGTTTCCAGATGCTGAAGACACTGAAACCAAGTTTCCAGAGAAAGGGGATTGGTGAACTGGCAAGGAGGAGGGGTACAGGCAGGATATCTGGATTTGGGATGCTAAAACCAATGAAAGGTTGAAGTACCAAGTTATATTTGCCAAGAATTTAAAAGCTACATCTTCTCCCATTGATGGTCTAACTGTGATTGCCCAAGAGAAGCATGCCAAAAAGGAGGGGTGAAAGGATTTCCTTTACTCATAATATATAATATTTCCCAAATGTCTTGCAGAAACCAGCAATTAGGAGTTGCCAAAATATTTTAACGTCATATTATGGTGCAACCTCACCGACTTCATGTTCATCTGAAGAATACGAAGGATGGAAGCAAAAATGAAGATGGAGAGGGTAAGAAAAAAAGATGGCATGAGAATCCTAGGTCTTTAAAGTGACAGCAGTGACATTATATGGGATATTGGTAAAGTTCCAATCTTGAAGAAAGATAAATCACAGATGAAACCACTCCCAAAGGGAAATAAATGGAATACGAAATAACTTTTTAAGGAGAAAAGGCAGATTCTTCATTTGTCTTATCTCTTAAGAATGAGATATTGCACCATCTGCTCCCCAAACAGTTATTTCAGCTGACTCTGGATTTCTCTTTGGTCTCCTCCCTACGTTTCTTCGAATTTTCAGATTGGCTCTCTTCCTGTGAGCCACATCCTTTCTTTAACTGTTTCCATATTTATTCCCCTCTCTGCAGCTTATGTGTGACTCTTTGTTAAGCTTTTCAAAATATTACATGTTACTGCGTCATAATACTTCGCCTGTATCTAGCACCTTTTATTCTTAGAACTCACTGGCATTCAAATACTGTCTTCCTAACTCCTATGTTTAAAAAATATTACTCATTTTACAGGTATAGACTTGTATCACAATTTTTTAAAAAGACAGAATTACTAGCTTACACTTATTCTACAGTGCTTCATCTAACTCATGATTTTATGGCCATTTAAAGATACCCTCCAAATTATAATCACTTCTCTTACTGTGTCCTTGCTTTCTTCTACAATATTCTACATGATATTTAATTACATTTTCCTTTAATGAATTTTAGGGTCATCCATTGGTAGTTTTCTCTCACACATTGACTGAGCCCCAAACTTGGCATCTCCCTCTCCCTTATTTCTAGCCAGTGACCAAACCCTTGCAATTTTACGTCAGCAGTGGCTCTCTAATTTTGCAGACTGTGGACTGTGGGTCAATTCCTGCCAGCTGCCTTGTTTTGTAAATAAAGCTTTACAGAAACACACACGTTCATTTATTTGCTTATTGTCTACAGCAGAGTTGAGTAGCAAAAACACAAATTGGATCTTATGATATTTAAAAACCTTCAACGACTCCCTGCTTCCTTCAGTATAAAGCTCAACTTTTTAAACATGAGTTGCAAGCCCTGCTACTAATTCTGTCACTTCTCTTTTTCCTCTCCTAGACAATAGATATTCTAAGCAAAGTGAACAACTTTACATTTCTGTCACATTTCATATCCTACCAGAAAGGACACTTGACTCCAAAAGACTGAGTTAGGTGTCTCTCCTATGCTCTTCCACAGAATTTTGTTTCCCCAGTCTAGCACTCACCACAATTGCACTATAATTTCACTTACTTGTCTGAATCCTCTGCAATAATTTACTTCTCGCTGCCAACTTTGCCAGCATCAAATACAGTGCCTGGCACACAGTAGGGTTTCAGAAGTATTTAATGACGTAAGCAATAAAACGAGGATACCATGCACATGCTTCATATGAAGTTTGTAAAAGTACAAACAGAACAACCAAATTTAGAGAGATGTAGACAAGGCCCAAGAATGGTGGAAAGAATATAGATTTTTTTTCTTGGGAAATTAGCTAAATTTGAATAGGTAGGATGCTATAGCTATGAGAAATTATGATGGAACAACTAGACATGTTTACTGGATTATAATGTGCAAGGACCAGAAGAAAATTCCATAGCTGTAATTCACAATGCTCAGTTCATTATTCTAAGCATGTTGACATTATCACATCCATTTATCTTGTTATTAATGATTCTAACTTACCCACTGAAATTTTTCAATATACATTTTGATTAATTATTATTATTCTTAGTAATTATTTAGTTTGAGTCTCACTATTTGGAAATAATGCAGAGTATTAATATGAAAGGAAAAAACATTTAGACGATAGAGAATGAGAGATAGTAGGATCACTGACGAACTTGAAGAAAATCACTGTTATGGGTATAGGAAATACATGATTCATTTTTCATAAACATTATATTAATTGTGACCTATTGTTGGAATGTCTTCTATCTTGAGCTGTGGTTATGGATTATCTTAGATCAAGCAAAGAACTCTTTTCTTGTGAAAAATGTCATCCTACTGTGAGACTCATATAAAGTTTTCCACGTTATCTATAAAGAGGGATGATAGCTTGCTTATTATATAAACTCCAACATTTACCTTATTAGACCAATGTCTAACCACTATAGCCTGGCTTTTCCTGGGGTGTAAAAGAATGGAGGGGGTCAAAACCAAGAAAAGAAGCCAAGAAGTGAATGTTTTTACGCAATTTACTGTATCTGGACCTCCCAAAACAACTTGGAAACTGGGACTTAACATACTCCTCTTCAACTAAGTTGTAAATTTAATAGTATTAAAGCACGCATTGACATGTTTCTGTACCAATTTCACACACAGAGCTATTTAAATGGCCTTGTTTGCATTAATTCTGTTGGGATCTGTAGCTGAAAAGAACTACATTCCAATTGATAGATGTGCTTTAAAACATTTCCATGAAGGAAATTATTAATAAAATATTAATGTATAAATAATAAAATCTTGTAAAAACAAACAAGAGGATTTTAGAGACTTTGGAAGCTAAGTGTAACCAAAATATAACAAGGAACTTTGAACAGATAGTCCTAGTACATACCCAGTGTTCTCTGATTCATAGTCCCAAAGGTGGCCTGACTTTCCGTATTGTTTCATAGTAGCTCATTCATTTGAGAAAAGACTTTGCCAATAGACTCTATAAATCTGTAAGAAATAACTCTTGCCTTTTAATCACACCCAAAATATCCATAAGAAGGATTGTCAGCATTCTTTTTCTAACTATAACTTTATGGCATGAGTTTCCAAAGGCAAAAATAATGTGGAATATTATGGGATTCATATAAATGATTTGACTTATCCTGAGAAAGGAAACCCTCCTACTGTTCTTAATGGCAATGTGACTAGGACAAGCCATGTTTGTACTGTTTGAATACATATCCCCTTACTCCTGCCTGGTGGGATTCGTAGTCACCCACTAGGCAGGGTTAACTAATGACTGAAACGAAATCCAGTCATTTGAGGAAATCTCAAAGGCTTCCTGGAGTTAGGTTGGAAAGATGTCACTAATGAAGGGCTGTGCTTTATACTTTTGCAATGTTTACAGAACCTATAACACAATGGAGCATGATTAATGAGGCTCTCCAAACTCTAGGCCAAGCATAGGACTTTGTACTTGTCACATCTAAAGATCAGCTCTTTATCCCCTTTATAACATAAGAAACGTAAACCAGAAACTGACCATTTCCTAGAGGATTTACCCTGGCTTTCATCCTCAAGCAAACTAAGGGGGTAAAGAGGAAACATTCTCATTTTTAATAAGAATGACACCTTTGCTTAGGGAAATGCTTTTCTCTTAGATACTCTTACATTTATCATTTTATTCTATGCTTACAAAATGATGTAAGGCAAGTTTGCCAGAAATTATTATCACCTATGAGATGAGACATCTGGGGCCTATGAAAGCTGAGTGGCTTCCTAAATACTCAGCTAGTTGGGAACATATTTGATACCAGAACTCAGCCTGATTCTATTCCAAATAGACTGCAACCTGCTCTTATACTTAAACACCTCCTATAATGCATTGGCAAAGAACTTAGCCAATTAAGAAATTTTCTCAATACCTTCAAAACCTAGTCTTTTCCTAAAGCCTGAGAATACATAGTGTGAAAAATGAAAAATAAATGTGATTTATATCTATGATTAAATCTTTTAAATATTTTTCATTGCATCAATTCAAGAAGTTGACCTCAAAACCTTCAGACTTGTGTTTTTCTGTCCCTTTAGAGCTCACACCTCATTAACTGTGATCATCCTCATCTCTCTTCCATCTGGGATACTGTTGTGAATAGCTGATGGATGACCTACAGGTCCTGCAAATCTAGTCACAGCTCTAACCTCCTTCACTCTATCAACAGTTACCCAAGGCCTGAAAAACAAGGTCTTCCTGGCTGTAAAAAGGCCATTAGAGAGCACACAAACTCAATTTCACCACATCTAGTGGGCAAACTCCTGTTTGAGAAAAATGAATGCAGGATACCATTCAGGGCCCATTTTCAACTGAAAGCCACAAAGTCAGTTGTCCTGAAGCTCCTCATGTGAAGATTATAAATCTGTCCTTTAGATCCTTTCATATTGTTGAGGATAGATTATTCTTCCTGAACCTGTTCATCAGCAGTACCCAGAAAAACATGATGACAGTTTATCCCAGTGTAACAGACATGTCGTGCCCTTAATCAATTTTCTTCTTTTTTTCTTTGTGTGCTACAGCTAATTTTTTTTTCAGGTAATCCTCCTAGTAAAATGACATGTTTATTTATTCCAGACATTTCAGTGGAAACCATGGAGAAACACCTTCAGTAGTTTTGCTTATTTATTTTCTGGTTGCTCACAGGTCTGGAGCTGTTATCATTTGAGAAAAGAAAGACACTTGATCTGAGCTACTTGATGGACAAGATGCTGTCTTTATGGTTTTTTTTTTCCTTTGGCAACTGATACTGTGTCTGACTTTCTTCTTAACCCATCTGTCTTATGCTTTCTTGTTTTGCCAGAAAAAAGAAAAAAATGACATCCTCACAAAATGTTATTTATATTGCCATAACTGGACAGAGAGAAAGAAGGTTCCTGATTGATGAATATCTGAAGGAAATAAACTGTTAAAGGGATATGTTATGATAATTGGTAATTCTACTATGAAAGATAGATTTTTATTAATAAAGCATCCTGTTTCCTTGAGCCATAGTAAACAAAAGTACTACGGGTTGTAAAACCAGAAGAACCTTTTGACAGAGGAGTCAGGAAAGCAGAGAACTTAACACAAAAGTAGAAAATTTGTTTTCCCTTAGTGATTCATAGACTTTTCTTTTTTAGTTTATTTATTTATTTTTGGCTGCCTTGGGTCTTCGTTGCTGCGTACAGGCTTTCTCTACTTGTGGCGAGCAGGGACTACTCTTTGTTGCAGTGTGCAGCCTTCTCATTGTCATGGTTTCTCTTGCTGTGGAGCACGGGCTCTAGGTGCGCAGGCTTCAGTAGTTGCAGCACACAGGCTCAGTAGTTGTGGCTTGCGGCCTTTAAAGCACAGGCTCAGTAGTTGTGGCGCGCGGGCTTAGTTGCTCCATGGAATGTGGGATCTTCCTGAACCAGGGATGGAACCCATGTGCCCTGCATTGGCAGGCGGATTCTTAACCACTGTGCCGCCAGGGAAGTCCTACAGACATTCTAAATGTTACTTTTTTTTTCAGAGAAGGGAGTAGAAAGGATAGATCACTCTGTATTTTGTTTATTTTACTTCTGAATTTTATGGATCACATTGGGTGGATTTACTCAGATTGCAAATAACTTGCTGTTTTGAAGAAGTAGGCAGAAAGAACTGTTGAAACTTGTATACTTGTTTACTATTTCTAATACTCTCATGTTCTTTATCACTAGAGATAATTCAAGTCCTATTTATTGGTGATGTACAAGGATCTAACAAGAATATTTACAAGATTAAATATTCATTGATGTTGACATCAACCCTCTTAGCTTTTAAAAAATAATTTTATTGAGACATTTGCATACCACATAATTCACTCTTTTCAAGTGTATGATTCAATGATTATTTTTAGTAAACTTACCAAGTTATGTATCCTTTCACCATGAATCAGTTTTAGAACACTTTCATCACTGCATTATGATCTCTCATGTACATTTATTGTTAATCCCCATTTCTTCTTCTTTTTTAAAAAAATCTTAATTTAATTTAATTTATTTATTGGCCGCGCTGTGTGACATGTGGGGTCTTAGTTCCCCAACCAGGGGTTGAAACAATGCCCCCTGCAGTGGAAGTACAGAGTCTTAACCACTGGACCACCAGGGAAGTCCCCCATTTCTTCTTCCCTCCTGCAGTTCTGCATCATTCTGGCAGCCACTAATCTGCTGTCTTCATAAACGTTTCCTTTTCTTTATATTTCTATAAATTATATCATAGAATAGGAGGTATCTTGAGTCTGACTTATTTCACTGAGCAAAATGTTTTTGAGGTTCATCCAGGCCTTAGCAGGTATCCCTAGTTTGTTCCTTTTTATTGTCAAATTGTGTTCCATTGCATGAATATACCACAATTTTCCTATCCATTCACCAGTTGATGGACATTTAGGTTGTTTCCAATTTAGAGTTATTACAAATAATGCTGCTAAGGTCATTCATGTGAAAGTGTTTTGTAAATATATGTTTATATTTCTCTTGGGTAGATATAACTAAGAGTAGAATTTCTAGGTCATATGGTAAATTTATGTTTAGCTTTTTAAGAAAACTTCACACCAAACTGTTCTCCAAAGTGGTTGTTCTATTTTACATTCCTATTAGCAATGCATGAAGCTTCCAAATTTTCTACTTTCTCACCAATGAGGGTTATTGTGGGGCTTTGAGGGGGGTTTTTGCTTTTTATTGCCATTATAGTGGGAGTGAAGAGGTATCTCACTGTGGTTTTGATTTACATTTCCCTAATGATCTTGAGGCTTCTTTAGCTTTTATAAGCTTACTTCTGCAATTTTTAAGCCTGTCTGCTTCAGACAGACATGTGAGGAATACACTGTGTCTTTAAAGGAATCTTTACTTTTTTAAAAAAATGCTTTTAATTCATAGGCACTTAGGAAAAAATTTAAGTAAACTTTGGTTTTATCCAAAGGGACAAGAACAAAATTCCCTGTTGATGAGATAATAAACTGTACAGTGGGGCTGTGGGCTAAACTCTGTACAGTCTTCTCAAGACCTGGCATGCAGTCAGTACTAGCTGCTTCACTGGTTCTGTGACCTGGGACGTGTGTGTAAAGGCGGCAGCTCTCAGATAAAATAATTAATTTAGAAATGCTGTGAGGGATAAAGGCTCAAGAAATGAAGGTATTCTTTATGTTGACTGCTTGGCTTTCTACCAACACTGATCTATAATCCATATTCTTGTATCTGCTGCACTTAGTAATCTAATACTATACCATTTTTAAAGCATT
Organism: Neophocaena asiaeorientalis asiaeorientalis; assembly: GCF_003031525.2. NCBI lineage: Eukaryota > Metazoa > Chordata > Mammalia > Artiodactyla > Phocoenidae > Neophocaena > Neophocaena asiaeorientalis. Next base: position 6,445,632 of record NW_020185338.1, on the reverse strand, counting down.
AATGTGAAAAGGAGAGGAAACCCCACTATATAAACATGGAAATATAGCAGAATCCTTAAAAATAAAAATTAATACATAATCCAAGAACAGAACAATTTACTTCTTTCTGTGGTTTGACATGGTGTTTGGGATTCACTAGACATCTCTTCAAACTGCCAAGGAATGGGAAGACCTTTCAAACTGAAGGTCTTAATGACTTCTTTAGAGAAACGAGCGAGCCCCATTGCCATTATTAATCTACAAAACAGACTGGTGAGCCACAATGGCTCTTCAGTTTTTAGGAAGCAGAATTTAACTTCTGCCCCTGTACTATTGGTAAAGAGTGAAAACAAAATAATAATTTCATGACATATGATTTTTTTTAGCTTTATCTGTGAGGTAAAATTGTTAATTTTACCTTTCAAAAATGTTTCAAGTGGAAAAGGGGAAACATGAAATCCAAGTTGTTCCAACTGAGTAAGCAAATGAGATGACTAAATCCAGAAAACTCAATCACTGAAATAACCCAACCATAAGATGAATAAACAAAACAAAACAAAAAACAAACAAAAAAAACTAAACAAATAAAAGAATCACTTGAAAAACTTTAGTTCACCTCTATTAGCTAAGTGGAGGAACTTTGGAAGAAAATTGGCCAACAGAATTTTATAGGAATTTTTTAAGGATAAGTGAGAAGATAAGCTAAGAACTCCCTAGGCTGAGAACATTTCTTTTTTGAGTAGTTCAAAGCTTAGTAGCAAACAGTGGTGGCAGAAAATATTGTTCAGAGACACTGCAGGAACTTAGCAGCTCTGTACGTTAAAGCTCTGAGACAAGGTTACCAGAAAAGCAAAATCTACAACACAAGTAAAACCCATGGCTTAATGTTATACAGAGCAAAATATATCTCACATTAAATTAAATTATGTCCTAGAAAACAATATAATTATATAAATAATGAGAATTTATTCTTACTGTGGAGCTTTGAAATAACTCACCTCATCTATTTTTTATATATGTACTCTGGAAGATAGTTTTGGTTATACTTATTTGATAGAAGAGAAACTGAGGTTTCATGCAGTTAAGTGATTTCCCTAATAACGTGGCAGCAGCTTAAAGTATAATACCATCTTTCAAATCCAAGTTCACGGCTCTTGAAACTACACACAATTTAACTGACAGTATATTTGTTCTCATAAAGAGAGTCAGTCTAGAAAACTGTCTCTGACGTTTTAAAGAATGCAATTTTATTTTTCTAATATATTAATAGACAGTGGGAAGTATACATATATGTGTGTGTATATATGTATTATATATATATATAGTGTATTGAGAAGTTATATACATATATATATAAATGTAAATATATACAAATATATATTCCAATTCAGAATCTTATAAACTCATTCAATTGACTTTGTTTCCTCAGATTAAAATAGCACCTCTGTCTTCATCAGTACTACAGTCAGATATGGAAGGCTCAGTAACATTTTCTACAATGGTTTTGACCAGGTTTGAATAAATCCCTGGGTAGATCTTTCATCTCTTCTGAAAAAGGCTTAGATCTTTACATCACTCCTATACCCTTATTAAAAAGGCGTTTCCCTCACTTATTCTTTCCCAGTGCTGTTGGAGAGTGTTTGCTTCAGGTTTTTTACCAGATTCCTTTTGGAACAGAGAGCGATTGCTTAACAAATGGCAGGTTTATGTAAGGGGAAATCTCCATGGTTTAACATGCTTTTGTTTCCTGTCAGTATGTACCTTCTGTTTTTGTTCACGCATAATCATCTTGTAACTTTCATGGAAAGTCAAAGAAACCAAGGCTTGGAGAAATGGATATTCAAGAAATTACTTCCACACTGAGTTCCCAATTCTGGTCCCAAAGAGCTTCCCATGAGACGGGGGACTCTAGCTGGTACCTGGGGTTGCCGCATGCACAAGGCTGGATATAAAATAAAGCTGCAAAGTCCCCTCTAAAATCAATACCTTGTCAAAAGAGCCTCCTCATAACTTGGATGAGGTCTTCCCTCTAGAGGGAATCTGTTTCAGGGCACTGAAGTATTTTGCATACACCTAAATTGTTATATTTACCTAATGAGTATATAGTTATTTGTCTATGTGTCTCCACTAGACTGAGAGTTTTGACAGGATTGGAACTGAGTCTATTCAGCATATGCCTGCTACTTGTTTTGTGTTTTCTACAAATGTCTGTTGGATGAATGGATGAACCACATACTGTAGAATGGTGTTTCAAAATCAGAAGGGTGTTCATTTCAGTGTCACCGAACCACATGAACCAAGCTGCACTCACGAAAAGGGTGTCACACATTAGGAGTAGTTTATACTCACGAGAAAAATGAGAAGCCACTTCTCCTCAGTATGTTAATAGTGGATTTCCTTATGATGGTTCTCATCGTAGGAGAATGCACTTCTCTCTACCTGCTGGAGGAGCTAACTCACGAAGTCAACACATGTATTTTGAGTATTACCAGGAGAACAGAAAAGTAAGACCAACTCAATTCTTCGAGACACTTAGATCTAGTCCAAGACAAATATGAAGATAGCTACTATGGCTTTGAGGGAGAATGAAATTAACACCATACTATCAGAAAACCATGAAAAAAAGAGCGGAGTAAGAAGTCATGAATGTCATCTTTCCATATGGAAGTTGGAATTCTGAACCGACCACATATAGCATTGGTTTGGATTGGAAAGGAAAGGGACATTAGGAAAGAACAGGATTTGGAGAATGACTAGGTTTGGGGACTGTAAAGCATGGAGTAATTAAAGATGGGTTAAAAATACATACCCAAGAGGAGACCGTTGAAGACTTTTCTAAGGACATATAATACAGGAGGAATTTCCTGGGAGATTATTCCTGGATGAATTCGATATTTTAGGTGTTTATAAGCTACCCTAAATACTTATTTTGCTCTTTTAAAAATTCTAAATTCATGAGTGTGGGGAGGAACTAGTAACTCATTTCCAAACAATAGAGTATGGAAATGGGCAAATACTTCTACTGTGGAGAAACCTCGCACACAATACCTTGAGGAGTGATGACTTTTTCATAAGTGATGTCATGCTGATATCTTGTACCACCTGATATGATGTGATGAGAATGACATTCCACATCCATGGTATTCTTTCCCAAACCCATAATTAAGAGTCTAATCTGGGGTCTAGTCATGAGAAAACATCAAACAAATCCAAACTGAGTGACAAAATACCTGACCATTACTGATTCAAAACTCTCAGGGTCATGAAAAACAGTGAAAGACTCAGAAACTGTCACAAAGTACAGGAGATACGATGGCTAAAGGCAATGTGGTACCCTAGATGAGATCCTGAAACAGAAAAAGGACATTAGTGGAAAAACTGATGAAATAGGAATGAAGTCTGGAGTTTAGTTAGTAGCAATATAACAGTGTTGGTTTCTTCCTTTTGATAAATATGCCAAGGTAATGTAAGATGATAATGTTAGGGGAAACTATGTTTAGACTGATGTCATTTTCCTATGTTTTGAAGGCTGGGGCTGTGTGATGTAATGATAATACTGTTAGCAATAACAACAACTAAAATTTCTAAAGCACTTTCACACACACTGACTCATGATCTGACGGTATATAAGGCTGGTAGAATGAATGTTTTTATGTCCATTTCATATATGAAATGGACAGTGGCTTGAAGCTGACTTACTCGGGATCAAAATTTTTAGTTCCTTGGGCTTAAACCATGATCTTGTGAATCCAAATCCTATGTTATTTTTACTTTCACCAAGTCAGTGTTCATGTGCAAATGGGGAAGGGTACAAGAAACGTGGAGGGGGGGGGTGCTAAAGGATTTGAGATGACAGTCAAAGTTCAATTGAAAACTCCACTGAAGATTGAAGTCCTAAGCATAACTAAGCTGACTTTCTGGTTTTTGAAGCTCACAGATTTGCTTTTTGTTTCTCTCCTTCTCTACCCTTATGCATTAGTGATAGTTTCCCTATAAAAATAAAGTAACCTAATTATCACAGTTTTGTGAGTCTGCAAAGTTATTATACTCTGGAGCCCCTGAACCACACTCTTTTGCTTCCTCTGGCCCTGCCATCATGCATTTCTAGAGCTGACTAATGGGTCATATGCCTAAGAAATTTGTAACAGTGATTCTGTTCATACATTTGGTGTGATATTTTCCATACTTCATTTTCCTTGTCCTGATTAAATAACTGCACCAATCGTCTTTAATAGGGAGTATATTCACATGACATTCTCTTCTTATACTTCAGAAACAGCAATAATCTAACATACAAATTCTGTACATCTGCAGCCACCCCCTCTCCCTTTCTCAGTCTTATTCATTTTCCCGAAGCATAAATCAGAAAGCAAAACCTGAACAGGGTTCCGTTTGCCTTTAAACAAAAATGTATTCTTAAAGATGAAATAGTAATACCGTTATCTCACATCAAGGTTTCAAAGGAAGAACCTCGTGTAGATACTTATGTACACTTACACACACGAAGTTGTATGTTTAAAAAGCAGGTAGATGAATATTTGTCCTAAAATGTGGTCACCCGTGTTGATTCTGCGGCTTGAGGAGCTATCTCTATGCTTTGCTGCCACCTTGGCAAACTAGAAGGATTTACAACGGAATTCTGCACCCGGCTGGCTGGAAACAGCGTCTCCATTGACTCGGCGGGCTGGCCTGGCTCAGAGAGGCATTTGAAATGGCTATTATGTAGCAGAGAGAAATTAGAACGTCTGTCCGGTGGATTTTCTCTATTTAAACATTTTCCCTGTTTAAAATAACTCAGTTTCTGCAAGATTCTTACTCTGAATGATTTTTAAAGTCTCGGTCTTTCATTCTTTAGTTCGAAACGCAGATGGAGAAAGAAGGAATCTATTGAAGACTTCTGAGTTTGCGCTCTGGGCGACGTTCTGCTCTTTGGGATATGACGGTGACAGCAGAGGCGTTCTGCTGTCAGTTTTCTCTTGTCTAAGCTTCCATTCTGCATCCATGAGATGACTCGCCTCCAACTCCAGTTAACTTCTTGGGTGTCCAGAGCAAGTAGTCGAAGATGTTTACAAAATGCAAAGCATCTGGGTGGCCAAGGCGGAGGCTCATATTCATATTCATTCTCTCTCTCTCTCTCTCTCTCTCTCTCTCTCTCTCTCTCTCTCGCTCGCTCTCGCTCTCACTCTCGCTCTCTCTGGCTCTCTCTCGCTCTTTCTGTCTCTCACAGGAACTGGGGAAATAATGTTTATTAAAATCCAGACTCTTAAATTTAACCTGCTGCTTTCAAGTTTGGGACTCAGATATATTTTCTGCATCGTCATTCTTGTTTGTGTTTCCCGTTTTATCCATTCTGAGAATTTCTCTCTCTCCCCCTCCCCCCAGCCCTCACCTATTTCTCCATTTACATCTCAAAAATCCCTCACCTCCCTCCCACCCACCCCCCATCTTCCGGTCTCTTAATCTTATTTGAATATAAGGTTATTATATTTGGCTTTTGCAGACACTGGGTGGTGGGTGGCTGGGAGGCAACTTTCCTTGCGGTTTCATTTAAATTTGGCGTGAGTGGGTGGGTGCCTTCAACAATTCGTCTCGCACACGGAAAACAGTTAAAAGCTAGAGGTGGAAGGAGCAGAGAGTCCCACAACTTCAAAAGCATCGTCTAGGAAAGGAAGTAATCCGTGGGTCCGGAGGGTGGTGGGGGGGAAAGGAATAAAACCCAACTTCGCTGGCAACTGTAATAAATCTGGTAACTGAGGGCAAAAAATAAATTCCGAGGGCTGGGTCTGGTCCGGATGAAACGCTAGGGCTCCTTCCCATGCCGAAGTCTGGCGCTGGAAACCTGCCACTGGCGTCTTGCTACACGAGTGCCCCCAGACAGCAACACACCCACTAGAATCGCACGTGAACAAAGCTCTTTCCCCGGGAACCGCCGCCTGCGGTTTCCTGGTCGATTACAGCTTCTCCGGGGAGTGTAGGGCGCACACAGGGTTAAGTTAGTTCCCTCCCTGGTAGGAGGGAGAGGCGGGGGAGGGGGAAAACAGCTTACAGTCTCAGGCTGGGTACCTTGTAGTTAGTTGTACGTTCGAAACCTGTGGCCGTCACTTGCGAGTTTGGCATCTTCCACTGTCACCGAAGAGGAACGGGGGCTCGGAGATAATACCAGTGGCCGCAGTCTGCGAGCCAGGCGCTGCGCGACTCCCGCCCTGGTTGCGTCTCTGACCCTCGTTCCCGTGCATCAGGGAGCTGCAAGGCGGCAGCTCCGCGGCCGCCACCGTGTCCACGAAGCCCGGGGAGCAGGTTGGCAGTTCTCAACGATGGGCAGGAGGGACCTTGGCGGCGACCCCTAAAAAAATACCATGCCCCGGGAGCCCCGCTGCTGCAGAGCCAGCTTCTTGCCTTTCCACCTCCCAGACCCTGTCGGATTCGGATGAGCCCACAGAGAGAAGCCGCGGCCTCCAGGTAAAGGGACTGAGGCGCCAGGTGGAGTTTCCAGTAACTGACCTGGCTGCCGCTAAGCGAGAACCACGAGGTTTCTTAAGGGGGATTATAAATCAGCTGGCGGTGGTCATTGGGGTGGGATGTTTTAGGCTTTATCTTTCATCCATAGAAAGAACAGAGTGCTTAACTCGCCCCTGATTTTAGGGAAGGGAAGTCTAATTGCAGGTCGAATCTACCTCCTCTAAGGAGTTTCCTAACTGAGCTCTGGGTCAAAACGCAAATTAGCTAGCCAGCTGGAGCGTCGATCCAAAATTGGGATTTCTAGATTCACTAAGCTTGCCTGAATTCAACCTCTCATTGCCCCAGAATGAATGCTAACTTCCAAGAGTAACAATCCCCTAGTCACCCACCCCTGCGCCCACTCCATCTGCTGTTAATGTCACCAGCGTTATTATCAAGCGGTTGCGTCTAAAACCACCAGCCCGCCCCCTGCCTGCAATCGGGGATCCATTAGTGGCTAAGAAGATGCGGAGGGTGCTGGTTCGTTTTCCTTCGAGTTGGGGAAGGGGTTACTTTTCCCCAAAGTCCTTCTCCAGCCCTGCTGGTCTTCAGTGGCCTGGCACTGAGCTCCGGCCTGCGTGTCTTGCAGGCGCACCAGTGGTGACGGTGAAGGCGGGAGGAGCCCACCAGGCTGAACTGGGATTGCGTTCCCGGCTCCGCGTGCGTGGGACGCGGTGAGGCGGTGGATAACGCCTCCCAACACTGGGTTTAGGGGCGAGGCGACAGCAAGGAGCGCGGGAGTGGAGCCTCGCCAGCTGCCACGGAGTCCCAGGGAGGGGTGGGAGCCGCCTGGAAAGATCCCTCCGCCACGCAGACCAGTCCCGGGCTCGTCCTCGCGCTTTCAGCGCTGTATCGGTCGCTTCTCATTTGTAATCAGGCCCAAGATCAAGATTGCTAGTTGAGGTGCGGGCACTAACCAGGGAAAGGAAGTATCCGGAAAGAGGGTGACTGGGGCGGGCTGGACCCACACTTGATGGCCGGTTAACTCCTGGAGCCCTTGGGGCTCCGGAAGGCGGCAGCTGCTGGTGGAGGCAGAGGCCACAGTTGCTGTCGACCCTGGCGCTTTACTCCTGGAACCTCCCAGCAAGATGGCACTCACTGTCAGTCCTGGTTCAATTAACTCCCTCAGCCTCTCCCCCCACCCGATATTTATTAGTCACATACTGAGTTTGGGGAGAAGAGCGGCTTTGCATCTGTAAGTCAAAGCATTTTCCTAGCCACCTTCTCAAGATGCAACAGGAGGAGCGACCTGCGGGCACGACCCGGGGGCGTGTGTGCGCGCGTGTGCCAGCGTGCGTCTCGGGCGTGCGTCTGGGTGGATCCGTGAGTGGTTTGTGTTTGAGAGGCAAATCAGGCGTTTCTCCAAGTCCGCTTAACATGATTTAGGCGCTCAAAAAACATGAAGGCGGTAGACACAACGGGGATGCGAAGGAAATAAAAACAATTAGGAAAGTGGTGCCAAGTGACTCAGACTTTGAACTGAGGACGGAGAACTCATCCCGAGCTGGTTGTGGCCACCGCCCCTGCCTAACACTTCTGCCGCGATAACCGAGAGGATCTCTAAGGAGTTGGTCCTAAGCCAGTTTCCAGCTCGCTGGTTGCTTCTCGCCTGGCCCCACCGACGGCGCGTCTCAGCGCAGTCCAGCGCTTGGCGCGAACTCGCTCTCCCTCTTCTGTTCAGATTTAGCCTCTCTCCAGACTTGTTCAAACATGACAGCAACTTACTGGAGGCAGGAGGAGCGGCAATGAAATGAGAGGAGAAAACCAGAAGCTTTTTTTTTTTTTTCCTTTTTCAAGAAAGAGACGTGCACCTGGTTCTCCTTGCATTACTCTTTAACGTTTGCAAAAGATTGCGAAGTGGAAACGTAGCCTGTATGCAAATCAAGAGGTTCCCCCCCCCCGCTGTCAAACCTGTTTTCTAAATCTCTGAGGCTGAATTTGGTTGTTCATTGTAATCTATGGGGCAAGTGAACAACGCTCTTTCCAGCGGCCAGGGTGAAGGAGGAAAATGGGTGGCTTAAAATAATTATATGAAACTTCGAATTATTTTCCCTATTGAGTTATTTAAGAAGATCCGGGATCAGTGATGGGGCGGGGGGCAAATCACCAAGGTTGCCTGCATTTTAAGTTACGCCATCTTGGTTGAGAGACTTGTTATATATTTTTACCCTCTAATGTCACGTTTCGATCGTTTCTCAGTGTCTAAGTAATAGATCCTCTGGCTTAGAAGTACAACGCCGGGCGGGCAGGGGGAAATCAACTTTTGGCGCTCAGATGGTGGCACTATCCTTCAGAGCTGGAGGTGGGAGGGTGCAGGGTAGAGAGAGAGAGGGGAAGGCGTGCGCGGTCTGGGTGGCATCCGCGTTGTTAGCCTCGGCGCTCGCGCTGCAACTCTCTTCAGGGAGGACAGGGTTAAAAGCCGAGGCTGACTTTGCCTCCTGGAAAGCTTTGAGTTGCAGCCGCGCCTCCCAAGCATTCTTTAAACCAGAAATGTGGGAGGGGCTCCGAGAGGGAGGGAATAGGGGAGGGAGGGATCTGCGGGGAGGCGCGCGCCGCTCTGAGGCTCCGGCCTCCGCATCCCGGCGCCCCGACGCTGCGGGCGACAGGGCCGGGCTCCGGCAGCCGCCTCCGTCGCCGCCGCCACCACCCGGAGGAAAGAGCAAAAGTTTGGATCTGGGGGAGGACGCGACGCTGAGCGGGATTACTACCAGGGCTGGAAGGAGACCTCTAGAACCTTCGCAGGTAACGCACACCCCCAACCCTCTCCTTCCCTGCCTGCCTGCTGGGCTCCTGCTTCCTCCTAGCGCCTTTCCAGACGCTCGCCAGATCTGGCTGAAAGTAAGAGGGAGGCGAAGTTGAAGATCCCGGGAATGGGCAACTAGCACGGGGAGATCTACTGGAACGTTAGAGCGGGATCGAGGCGCTTCTCTGCGCAGAGTGGGCAGCTGTGCAGGGAGGCGAATCTCGCCCGGGAATGGATGGGAGCCCTCGGCCCCAGCTGGTGCCTCATCTTGTAGCTCGGAGGAAATTTAGAATGTTTATTCAGTGGCTTTTAGTATTCTTCATTCCAGAGAAATGATGCGTAGATTTCACTCACTCCACCTTCACCCTCCCACTCTCTCATCCTTATTTAGTATCTTTTTAAAAATGATACGAACCCACTCTCATTCGCCTACCCAGTTTAGCTGGTGCAGGAAAGCAAATGGGGGGGAGTGGGAAAATTTCAAGCAAAGGGGAAAATTTATCCTTCCCCTTTTTAACATCCTAAGAGCCCTCCCTCCCTCCTTCCATTCACCTCTGGCTTCATAAAATAGGAACTTTCGAAGTCACATTTTGGTTGAAGGGTGAGATGAAACACGTTAACCATTGACGGTGTGAATTTGCAGTGATCGTCAGCCAAGTGTGTTTAGGGGGTTAGTGGTGTTGCGGAGAGGCCGGTTTTCCTCGGTGGCCTGATGCACCGGGGCTTGGGGGGAGTGAGTGGTCGCGTTTGTGCACTAAGGCGGGGGCAGCGGAGAGAAAACAGTCACGTTTCCTGGGCAGCAGCCTTTCTTACGCTAATAAAATAGCTCCTGCGTTTCACTCCGAGAGCAGAAAGGTGTCAGCCTCAACTCCCCGACGTCCCCTTTCCCCCAGTCGAGTTTGAGTTTTGAAGCAGCTCAAGGTTGGCTGCTCTGTCTTCTTTATTATGTTCATTATTTATTCACCTGGAAACTCATCGTGCCTTCTCTCATAAATGGAAATCAGTCTCCAAGAGCTTTTGATTAATTTTAGTGCAGGAAAATCTCTTGTAAAGCTTACAGTAAGCTAATCAAATGTAAAGCACAAATCCGTGTAAATGCTCGCACAGGAGTGCAAGGTGCTGATTAGATTTCTTTACATGCTGCATTTGCTGTGCAAAGCATCTTCTAAATGGGAGCTATTGCTCCCCACTCAGCTGGGAGACTCTTTAATCACCCAGGGTCAGGGAGCTTTGGGGCATGTCCACTGGCTCACAGGCTTATTGCTAAATTTATTATGTCTAACTTCTCCCAGGCAAAAGGTAATATGAAGGCTACCTTCCATATCGGGACTGATATTGTCTGTGGACTTAGCGGTATGACCTTATTACATCTCCAACGAAAGGATCCCCCAAATATTTTGAGGTAAATAGAATGCAGGTTGGCATTTGTCCAGGCATGTATTTGGTTGTTGCAGTATGAATCAGTATGAATGTAAAATTTTAGGTCAGTATCTGAAGTGTTAGAACTGGACTTTTTTTTTTTTTTAATCACTGAGCAACATGCACCAGATACATAAGATCGGCAGGCCACCATGTTAGATGAAAATCAATCTTTGGGTAATCAATCTTTCATGCATAGCATGAAAAGTTGCTTATTTTCCCACAGTGTCACTAGTCCGCGAAATACAACTTTTCTTCCTCGCCTCGCCAGAAACCTCAAAACCATTTACGGATTTTTAATAATCACAGGTGACAGTGCAACACCATACTGTCATGTTGCGCTGCAAATATCTGTGACTGGAAGAGGCTGGGAGATGAAATTTCAAACATTAGTCCATGCCTCTGGCAGTAGGTACAAGAAATTGTAAAAGGACTTGAGCTAGCTGTACTGTAGCAGACCTATTACAAACCTAGCATGGAAGGAATGCTGGTTTTTAAAAAAAATGCTCGTGTCTTAACACTTCAGTAGTTTCATTGCAGTTTTAGAAATTCCAGGGGATGCTTTTAACAGAAGAAGTAGATTCCCAAATGACACCATGCTGGGCTGCCTTGGGTTTCCCAAAGCAGGCATGATTTTTCCTGTATGCTAGGTTTCAGATGATGTGCTCTTATCTGAGTCTGAGTTTGACTTTGACCGCCTGGATCTAATTTGAACCTCCTCTGATACCCGTTACATTTATATTCTGGCCTGCTGGAGAGTTTGATTTAGGATTTAGACATATCTCCCAAAAGCAATCCTATATCTTCCCGGTTTGAAGCTATGGTTTCAAGAAAGGCTCAGGTATGTACAAGTGCAGAAGCCTTATTCTGTAGAGAACCAGTGTGAGCATCTGATATGACCCTTCAGCTTCGTACTCTACAAGGAAGAACTGCCACTTCTGCGGTCCCTAGTGTCTGAAGGTAAAAAACAGCAAGGGTGCCGGGTGGCTCTAGGTTTTGCTCGACTTAGAAGATTTGAAAAAAGTCAAGGTGATGTAATTTTATTTCTATTCCGGTTAGACCTTTCTGGATAACCATCTTTTGGTATCTTTAATTTCAATTCAAGTTCATTTTTCACTAGATGACTTTACTAACTTTGTGGTTTCTGCCACAGTGATTCAAACTCAGGCCATTAGTGACCTCTGTCTGTGAGAAGTGAGCACTCATTGTTTTTCTTTCTTCTTATCAGAGTCGACAGATTATGTGTGTGTGTGGGGAGAACCCAACAGCTCTGTAGTTCTGAGTATTTAGATTTTCGAACTTGATATTTCTAATACAGAGTTCAGAATGGGTAATGATATTTAACGACGGTAATAAAAATGTTACAGGCTAATAGGCTACTAAATGGTTATTCCATACAGCATTGACAAAGTGATCAACATAAATAAAACACCAGTGCTGTCCACTGCCAATAAAAGGATAGTACAGTCAGGTAGACTAATGTTTCGAGACTCACAATACTGCTGGATGTAAGTGAAATTTTATTGCCCTGAAGTGCTTATGTAACAAGGGAAACTTGAGACAAGCCCGGAACATACATGTGGGCTCTAGACTTCACAGTAGCAGTGCATGTATGTCTTTTTAAGTTCAGCTGTGCTTCTGCTGTGAACTTATGGTCCAGATCAAGGGCGAGGCGAGGTGGGGTGTGAGAATGGTGTCTATAAACAGATGGTCTTTTAAGGAGACTTTTTAAAATCTGATTCCTAATCCAGCTTTGTCTTCTGAGCGTTTTCAAATCAAAATTTCCATTTGAGTTGATTATCCTAAATGGTAATTGAAGACAAAGTTTACTGACTTTCTTAAGTGGGCAGATACCATTATCTGGCATTTTCCAGATGGTTTTTGATCTCATGGTATTTGGGAATATAGAATTTTTAAGAGGCTTTCTCTTCCCTTGGGCAGGTTTTATGCCAGAGACATTTAAAAAGACCAATTATTATTATTATTACTAAACTTAAGCAACTATTATAACACCCCAACTTTCTTACTTTTCCCTACCCTCCACAAATTGCTTTGCTTTTTTTAAGTTATATTTTTCTTCTAAAACTACATGTTGGGGCTAGGAGTAAGGCTATCAGTACCTTTTTACTCCTTTCAGCAATGTGACCTCCAATTAAATATCTGTTTATAGTAAAACATACACAGGTAAACATCAAGGACCATTTTAGGACAGAGATTCTTTTCAAGGTTTGAAATATGTTTCTTTTTAAAGGACTCTGACACAAATATTGTAATAAAAATATCCTGTGTTCCAATGAATACAGAGACTTATTTCAGTCACATGGAACAGTAAAACACTGTATTGGCAAAATAATCAGCAGTATTTTCAGTACATGGTCAAAATCTGTTAGAACCTTCATGGGTTTTTTTTTTCCCCCTTGGTGAATTTTGCATCTACTGGTCTTCTTGGTTTTCTTTGATTCTTTCTAATGTGGCTCTTTGAAGTGATTCAAAATTAAACAGTAGCTACTTTTCTCGGGAAATTCATCATGTTATGTTCAGGATTCCAGAGGAGTTAATGATGCAGAAAAAGTCCTGTAAAACATCTTTCTAAAAGAAGTCCTTCTCTTGCAGGCTTCCCACTTACTGGCCTCCTGTACCATTTGCAGTGAATTGGAACTCTGTTATTTATTTATTTTTCAAATACCACCTCTAACTTAATTTAATGTGGGATGTGTTTCTGCAGAAGCGAACAGCACCATGTGCTGTCCGAACAAAGCAGTATCATTTACGGATCTGTCATAGGGAAGGTCAAAGAAAATATCCTTGTATAATTTGGGAAGTCAAAAGGCCACATTCATGATTCTTAAATACCGATCAGTTGTTCTGCGGATACTCAATAAGGGCACACATTTTTCTGGCAGTTTAGTGGTTGAAGACCTCAGCCGTTTTTTGAGGCATTCACAAAATAAATCTCAGATGCTCTTACCCGTTCAGCGCTCATTAGAACTGGGCAGTTTTTCTCACTTTCTTCCCAGCTTGCTTTTAAGGGAATGTGCGAGAAACTTGGCAAAAAGTCCTCTGTTCCCCTCAGTTCACAGGTCATGTGCTGTATTTCAGTTCTCTTTATTAGAGCTTTCAACACACAGATAAAAGAATCTTCCAGCTGAACCTTTCAAGAACCTGAGGGCTTTTGGATTTAAACCCATCGAAAAATATCAGGTCTCCAAGTTCATCGATACTATTAGGCCTCAGAACACTGAAACTTCCTTTCACGGGGAGTGAAAGAACAGTGACTCCTAAAATTAGTTCACAAATATATGGTCCATTGAAGTCAACAGAGGTCACAGGTCTGAATGGAAAACATTAGACTTATATCAGTCCCGAAATAGGCCCACGTGCTGGTGTCACTCTTAGCCCCAGCTGCCCGTGGGTGTCACTTTCATGAAAATCCAGTGTCAGAATAACCTCTATGATAGTTTTCTCTCCCACTTTGCTCCAGAGCTTCGACTCGAATATTTTGAAGAAGGGAATCATGCAGGAACTTGTAATGTTCCTCATAGATATTAGACAAAGAGGTGCTGAAGGTTAAGGGAGTAGATTGGATAAACATTTGACATAGTGGTTCCAGAAAATTCTGTTTAGGACCTGAGGGATGACATTGACTTTCAAACATATTTCTCTTGATCATTCACCCGACTCCTCTGTTATGTTTTCCAGTTCTCACATAACAGTATTTCATTTATTCCTCACAACTGCCTCTTCTGTGAGTTGGTCTGAGAAAGCCCCACTCTCCTGGCTTCTTATTGGGTAATAGGAGCCAGAAGGAAGTTGAAGGCTACCTAAGGCTGCACAGAGCCCTCCTTTAAACCATTTGACTTTGTACAAAATCATGAACATTACATTTAATTACATAGATGCTGAATTCTCTGATACAGTTTAGAAGTTTCCTTCTTTATGAACTCACCTAAAATGATCAGAGTTGGATTTCTTAAATTTCTTAAATTTCTTAAATTAAAACTGTAAAAAATCTTGCGATTGTGTAAATATTTTGATTTTAAAATAACACTTCACTGTCTCTCCCCCATTATCCTAGAGGCATGTTTGCCTGTTAGGATGGGAGTAATTTTATGAGGTTGGCTTTGTGATTTGGGACTTTTACTGTGATGGGGAATGAGAAATAGGGAGGCTGTTTTGGAGGAAAGAGAAGATGTATTTATAGAAAGAAAACCTGCATTCTCATGTCAGCACACTCCTTTCTACACTGATGACCTTGGACAAATTACTTCATCTTCTGGAGACTTAATTTCCTCTCTGCAGAGTTCAACAGGGTTGTTATGGGGTCAGATAAGATTAATGTGTGTGAAAATACCTTGATAACAATTCAGTGTTATATTCCCATAAAGAGGCATTATTCAGATTGATAACATTTATCACTGCAGGACTGTCAGGTGCTAGGATAGTTCTAGGTTTTATGTAAATAGAAGGGTAACCAAGACAGAGTGCCCTGCTCTCCAGGAGCTTTTGTTTTTGTGAGTGTTCTGGATACCACCCAACCAGTAAAGTGTCTGGTGGTCCTCTACATCACTCCCTCCTTTCACTTAATGGTGCATGATCTTCTTCCGTGGTGAGTTGGGCACAAGGGCTAAACTTTCCTTCCTTGACAGCTTGGCTTGACATTGGAAAATGAATTTATCACAGATGGATTCCACTGGGGATCTTTTGGGAAGGAACCGTCAACATTCCCTGAAGTAAGGTTGTTTCTTTTTGGATGATGGCTTTATACTTTAGCCATCCAAATGAACCTTTTGCAAAAACACAGTCATTACTAGAGTATATGATGATTTTTCAGACTTTTGTTTTGCAAAATAAGGCAGGCCAGTGCAAAAGACTGTCAGTAGTTTGGAGGCCTCCAATAAATGGCCTCATTTATTAAGAAACAACACAGTCTCCAAAGCTTGGCCTTATTTTGACTTGTGGGTGTCACAAAGCCCTTGTGGGACAGTTCTTCACAACTTATTTCTTCCTATTTTGCTCAGTTGTATTTTTATAATTATCAAATCGGAGACACTTTTAATTTTAAATGTTCCAAGAGTTGAGCATGTTTATTTTACTTCCCTGATTTGTCTACATGTAGGCCTTTGTAAAGGTTAAGGTTTAATTGTTTTAAAGTTACTTAATTGAAGCCTGCAGAAAACACACATATGCGAAGTGTGTATTTATAAAACGTATGATTAGGTCATGATTCTTGATCAGAAGAGAATGTTCCTATCAGTGATTTGAATGTATGACAGTCTGGATCTGTGTTCTGGATCTGGACAGTGTTCTTTTTAGTTCTGGATTTTCTGTTTGCCAGAGCTCTGACGCTTGCTTTATTCTTTTTTAAGTTGATTAGCATTTTAGTAGTACCTTGTAAAGGACCTGGCCACGGAACTATATTTTTACATGACAAATCATTTTCATAGTTTGAAAAAATTAGTCTGAATACCTTTTGTTCTGGCAGTGCCAAATGATATAATATTTGAAGAAAGAATGTTTGCTGCTACTCTGAAGAGTTCTGCTAACAACATGAGAAGAACCTGTGGGTACATATGGGAGAGGTAGTATATGGTTGTGTGTGTCTTTGAAATGCACAGACAAATCTAAGTCTTAGATACTATGGGATGGGAGTACTACTTTGCCCTTATGCTAGGTGGTGCTAATTTAGCCCAGATGTCCATAATATAATAGAACAGTGAGATAACCCAACTTATTTTTGGTTGGAGATTTTCACTTCCAAATAGGTCCTAGGGAAACCCTAAATAGATAAACACACACATTGTAACAAGGGACTATACTTTTGTGTGAATGGCGTGGTACTTATGAGGAGATATTATTCTTGTAGAGGCAGAAGGTATACATCCGACGATGAAGAAAGCTTTTTCATACACTCAGGAGATTATTTTTGCTACTCACCATGCACCAGGCATGGAGAGGCAAACATTGGTAATGCAGGATCCCTCCACAGAGGCAACCCAGGCTGGTGAGGAGAGAGGAAGACATAAAACCTATCTGCATGGCAGTTTCATCCATGATTGAAGACAGTGCCAGGAGCACAGAGTATTAATGAAAAGAGCTTTACATTTGGAGAGAGAGTCTCGGGTTCTAATGCTGCCTTTGTCCCTTGTTAATTGTGTAAACTTGGGCACACCTTAAACATATCTTTTAGGGCTTCCCTGGTGGCGCAGTGGTTGAGAATCTGCCTGCCAATGCAGGGGACACAGGTTCGAGCCCTGGTCTGGGAAGATACCATGTGCCACAGAGCAACTGGGCCTGTGAGCCTCAACTGCTGAACCTGCGCGTCTGGAGCCTGTGCTCCGCAACAAGAGAGGCCGCGATAGTGAGAGGCCCGCGCACCGTGATGAAGAGTGGCCCCCGCTTGCCGCAACTAGAGAAAGCCCTCGCACAGAAACGAAGACCCAACACAGCCAAAAATAAATAAATAATTTAAAAAAATATATATATCTTTTAGTCTTTGTCTCCTCAAGTGGAAAAATGGAAGGAAATTCTTTCTAGTCACAGAGCTGTTCTTCTGAGGATTGAGATAATTATGTAAAATATCTGCCTGTCTGGCACACAGTAGAAACTTAATAAATGCTGACCGCAGATCCTTCTCTCTCTGAAATGATAATGATTCCATTATGTTACTCGCCCCCTCTACACATACCTCTGCATTGCCCTGGAATCCCGAAGAAGGCTTTTGACCCTTTGAACCTGTTCATTAACAGGATACAGCTTCTGCAAAAGACAGTTTCGTTATTTATGCACGTAACAGAGCATGAGGGGACAGCAAAGGAAAGTGCTCTCCACATAGTGGCAGAATGGGCTCATGGCTAGTGGGATACAGTGTGGGCTGATGGTGTGAGAGGGCACAGAGGGAAGGGACAGGGGGCAGAAAAGAGACCTCAGTTTGGGGAATCAGAAGGTGGTGTCAGCTGAGTCCTACCTGACTTGCAATGTTTTTGGTCATTGAAAGCATAGCCTTTGGCACCCCGCCCCCCCATTCACCTCCATGCCCCCTTCCAGGGTGACAGTACCTGCAGCTTGCAACAAGCCCCATGTCTAGACTGTGACCCTGGACACAGTGAGCCGAGGTTATGATGCCTCTGCCAGTCTACGGAGATTTTTTTTATCAGAATTCATTTTAAACACTTGCTTCACACAATCCATCTCACACATGACTCTTGGCAGAGTCAAGAAGATATTTTATTGTAGAAGATTAACATGTAAATCATTGCTCTGTTTATATAATGCTTATTCTGTGCTTACAGAATGATTATACCTTGCTTGTGTAATGGTAGATGCTCGAATCAGAATGATGCTCTTGGGTTATCATTTCCGTGTGGAAGAATTTCTTTCAGAAAGCCATTTTCAATTAATTTAAGTAAAAGAGCTTCTTACTGCTTCTGTGTGAGACACTCCTGAACAGCACTCAAAGGCACTGGTCAAATACACAATGCTGGGGTTATTTTCCATTTCATTATGATTACATGTATATATAGTATAATTTTTGCGTTCTACTGAGCAGTTGAGACTTGGTTCTTTTTTCTTAGTACTATGAATCTATAAATTGTTGTGGGAAGGTTATATTTAAGAAGATGTTAGGAACCCCCAGTTTCCAAGTTTGGAAACACAGAGGTTTTCCTGTTAAAATCACGTCATATATATGCAACACATATACATACAATCAATCACATTGGAGAAGAGAAGCAGGCACTAGAGTGTATTCTGCAAGCTCTTCACTTCTTAGTAAGTAGCTTTAGAACCAACATTCCACCCAACATAAAACAATAAGACCTTGTTTTGCTTCTTTAGAACATGTAAGAGAGATTAAAATTCTTTGGGAAATGGTTTAAAATATATATATTTTTTTACCCAAATAGGTAAGGAACCAGTCAAATAGTGCTGACAGCAATGGAATTTAAAACTCAATTCTCATAATCTCTGAGTCCCAAAGGAATGCAAGGCAGACATCCATTCAAGTCACAAGCTTGTAACTGGGGATTTGACAAAGGTTGATTTTTTACCATGTGCCAGGCACCATGCTAAGTTTTGTTCTGAGCATTTGGGATACTCTTTCAAAGAAGACCTCATCCCTCCTCCCCAGGAAATCTAATGGATTGACCTAGAGTTGCCCTTTTCCAAACTAGACTCATTCATCTGAATGAACTGGTTAAAAAACTGGAGGAGCTGGTTAAAAATCCACGTTTCTGGGCCTGAGGCCTGGAGACCCTGATATTTTAAGTCTGTGATGAAGCCTGGGAATGTGGATGTTCAAAAGTTCCTGGGATTGGAGATCACTCACTGATAATTTTTAGAATTTTTTCCAACCCAGAGACTCAGTGGTTTTATAGTTGTCTGCTTTAGAGTAACTTGTGAATTTCTGAAAGTATTTTTCCCATATATTTTGCCACATAGGAAATATTGCTCCATTAACCCAACTCTTCTAGGGGAACCTTCTGAGGGACCAGATGTCAGGGCTGGTTTCACTCTTGGTAGCCACAGTCTCCTGTGTGGTTTCTCTACCATCTGTCTGTACCATTCTTGGTGTCCCCAGAGTTAATCCCCTAAGAAAGCAAATCACATTGCATTACTAGTCCTATGACTTGGATTTCCTGTCCCCCTGGATAAAGCCCATCCAAACTTGTTATCATGACACATGAGATCCATGACATTCTGGGTCCCAAGCATCACTGAGACCTCATTCTCCAGCACCCATCCCCAGCACCCATGCTCCAAAGATGGTAAGGCCTCTTGATAGTTAGCCTTCCCCATGCCATTTACCCTTTACATAGAATATTACTTGCTCACTCTCCATTTGGCAAACTCTTTTCCTTTAAGACACACAGGAATGACACATTCCCTCCCAGTCAAAATTAGTCATTACTTTCTCTGGGCTTCTAGAGCATTTTGTTTGTCACTTTATTAGTTCCCCGTTGGTGTTGTACTGTAGCGTGTCTGTTCATGTGTCTGTCTCTCCCAGTAGACCCCAAAACCTTGGCTCATTCATCCCATCTCCCTGGTACTAACAATAGTGCTTAATGCCCCAGGTTCTGCACAAATGTAATTGACTGAATAAGTATATAATTGTACTGGACAATTCTGGAAAACAAGAAGATTCATAATCTAGTGATAGGGGCTGCTTCCTCAGAAGTGTTTTCCATGCCTGTAGATTGGTGGCTCAGTGGGGAAAAAATACAACCACCACCATTCTTCCTTACTGTAAGAAGGTTTGTCAGGCAAAAGCCTTTTGGTTAACCCAAACCTGATCAGCATCAAGCTTTCCAAACCTCACAAGAGGCAATTTCAAATGCCACACTCGAAGATCTGTTTAAAGAAGGAATAATTTTGCTTGATGAAGTATCTCTCTTGGCACCGAGTAAAACCATCAGTTAAGTAGATGTTCACGCAGATGTGGTTTCCATAAAATGAGAAATTTAACTTATAGTGTTAACTTTGTGTCTCTTTCCGGACAGAATTAAAGAGAGCAAAGCAAAGAACTTGTGATTGTTGTGCATTTGCTCTCTTTTTCATGTTGTTGCTCTTCCTTTTTGTTTTGTTTATTAGATCTTAGGCACATTATTTCCTGATGGCAATATCTGAGGAATGAGGGCCCTCCAAAGAGGAGAAAGGAAGTCTAGAGATCATAGATCCTTAGTCACTCCGTCTCCACAAAGCAGGATCCACCCTAGTCCTCATGATTTGCAAATTGAATGCAGCAAAGCCCATGCAAAGGTTGCAACACACTCTAAACTTGCATGGTTTAATGTGATCACAGTAGCGACAGAAGTTGGACTTCAAGTCCTTCTTGTTGGCCAAGAGACAATTCTAACACCTTGCTGCTTTTATGGTAGACTATCGATTGATAGACAGAGAGGACTTGTTTGCAGGTTGGGGTGGTGTATGCACACATAAACACACTCTGGTCCCTCCTCCCCCTTTTAAAGCAAAATTTTCAGTGGCTAAAAGAGTAGAAGATAGTGGAGCACATTTTGATATACCCACACCTTAACCCTTGGTCCCCTCTGGGCTGTCTATATACTGGCAACACTTTCCATGCCAATAGGCGACCCATGGATGACCTGAGATGACTTTTGATAAAGCACTCCGCTTGAGTTCTAGGGGCTAATCACAACGCCCCCCAAGGATCTTACAGGGTTAATTTATGGGGCTGTTTAGAAACAACACGCTTTCCTGATTCTTGAATCGTGCTGGGTATCAGTAAGGTCACATTCTCATCTAGGGGGATTAATAATAATAATAATAGTAATAGTAATAATAATTAACAGCGGTAATTGTATTGATTATGCAGTTCATGTATATTATCATGTTTAAATATTCACCAAAACCTTGTATAAGAGGTTCTGTTTAGAAATACTGCTAATAACCCCGGTTTACACACAGGGAAACTGAAGTAGAGCAAATTGCGTCAGATTGCTTATCTTATGTTGTAACTGCAGTTAATTAGTTTTATAAGATAGGCAAGCACTAGGTGATTTCCAAAATCCACTCTAACTTTATTTTTCCATGCCTTAAAATCAAATTCCGGGATGACTGCTCACCCTCCACTAGGCAGCATGTGGTCCAGATTTCCGTATTTGACTTTTTAATAGGTAACTATCTAAGAAGTAATTATTTGCTATTTGCCATTTTTGAGTGAAAGCACTTCTTGGGTCTGTCCGTGCATTTCTATAAAATGGGAAGAGAGAAGAGTCATTAATTAGAAAATAAAGTGTGACAACTTCTAGCATGTTTTCAGTACTAATGAAAGTCTGTAGTAAGTACCTGGTGATTAAGGAGTCGGTTATTGGAGAGCAGACTCTCCGTTTCTTGTCTTTACCCTTTTACCAGCACTACTAATAAATAGGTAGATGGACTGATTTGAGATACTCCTCTTTTTCCCTGTGGAGGTGATAATGGATAATGGAATGGCCAAAGGGCAGATAATAACATAGAGTGAGAGGTTTCTGAGAGAACCTGGAAATGACTGAGAATTGACTGTGCTATAAATAGATCAGATCCTCTCCTTTTCTAAATCTATGTGATTGCTCAGGTGGTAGACCCTGTTGGGTGAAAAAATGACCCAGAGATGGTCTGGGAAATGCTGTTGCATGTTGATAATTTGAACATAAGCCCAGGGCTTACAAGTCGTCACCCAGTTGAATTTGATTTTTGACCATCCCTCTTTTTTCACCCTTTCTGCTGATACCCTCATCTCTGCATGTATTCTCGTTGCATCTTATGAATTTGCAATTATTTGTCCTTCCTAGTTCTGTATAAATATTCTTAATTCTGTCTAAATTAAGTGATCCATTGCTTAATTCTTTCATTTCCCTGTAGGCAACTAGACCATGGCTGCTGCTGTTTCTGTGTTCTTTTGTCACCACATATGCCCATCATCTGTCATGAGACTTCTGTGGATGGGGTGGCATAAGATGATTTCTGAGTTGGGTCAGTTTAGATGGGCTCGTGGATGGGATGGTGTATGAAAGCACACTCTGCCCACGTGTGGTAGCAGTTTGATAAGCGGCTCCCCAGCTCCAGGGCCACATGCAAACACCAGCTCTGTTGGCCCTCCGGTGAATTCTGTGTTATTTCTGTGTATGGCAGAAATTTTACCTAATGCTTTGTGTCCACTACCTGTGAGCTCACTTAAGGTGAAGGCCTTGCCCAACAAATGTTTGAGGAGCTAAATTGAACCGAAGCATTTGCTCTCTGCAGTTTGCAGCTGAGAAGTGATCAGGCCACGTGGAAGAAACTGAAACAGACCAGTGTCAGTCTTGCTGGAAATGGCTGCCTGGTCTCTTTGGACCATGCACAGACCTATAAAGGATCAGCCTGCGACCCAGGGTCACTCTTCCCTCTCCACTAGGAGTGGTGAACTCACTTGGATTTTGTTGGAATTCAATGTCGGTATGTCATTTTAAACAAAGTCTCACTCTGTTTAATTCATATGTCTTTATTAAACAAGATCCGCTGTCTAGAACCACTGCTTTGAGTCATCTTTGATTACTCCCTTTCACTCACTTTCAACTGTTCTGTCACTAGTTTTATGCATCTTTCAAAAATTCTGTCCTTCTTGCCCTTTCACTTTGGCTGCATTGCAGTTAGACCCAGGTATGTCTTTCCTCCCCTGACTTGCACACCACAGCTGTTCTTCCTCATTTTCAGGTGGATGCTACTGCTTTCCATTATTCACAGACTCAAGGCTAAACATTTTTTTTTTTTTTTTTTAAGTACGCGGGCCTCTCACTGTTGTGGCCTCTCCCGTTGCGGAGCACAGGCTCCGGATGCGCAGGTTCAGTGACCATGGCTCACGGGCCCAGCCGCTCCGTGGCATGTGAGATCTTCCCAGACCGGGTCACGAACCCGTGTCCCCTGCATCGGCAGGTGGACTCTCAACCATTGCACCACCAGGGAAGCCCAAGGCTAAACTTTTAAGCTTGACACTCAAGGCCATTCTTTCCGTGCCTTTCCTTTATCTTCCCAAAGAAAGTTAATCTTCTCTTCTGAACTAACTGTAGGGTGAGCCCTCACTTTTATCTTTATAATAGTCTCATTGTGGTGTAAAATTTTACCTGGCGCTTTGTGTCCACTGTCTGTGAGCTCCTTTAGGGAGAAGGCCATGCCCAGTAAATGTTTGAGGATACTCTATCTGGTATCCATCCATACCAGATACTCAGGTATCTGACTCCAACCTACCTCTGAAACTTATAGCACAAGTCTCTATCTCCATCAACATATACTGAGCAAATTAATATTAACACAAGTTTGCAGAAATAACTCATGCATTTGAATTTCAAAGTTATCTAATAGAAGCTTCCCTTGTTCCCTCTGTGGAACACTTTGTCAAAGCAGTGCACTCTTGCTTTGAAAACAGGAAGGTAGAACATTCCAACAGCACCATGAACCCTCTGTTTATATTTGTAAAATCTGTAGTCTTTCCAGACCTCTAAGCAAGAGCAAATAGAAATAATCAGAGGCATTAGACTTGATTATGTTGAGCTGGATTCTTATTACTGAGGCTGGATAGCCAAAATTAGCGGTGTGATGGTTTATACTGAAAGAGATGCTTGCAGTATTGCAGAACCACAGACTGCAGCTTACTGGAATCTTT
Source organism: Neophocaena asiaeorientalis asiaeorientalis (assembly GCF_003031525.2). Classification (NCBI taxonomy): domain Eukaryota; kingdom Metazoa; phylum Chordata; class Mammalia; order Artiodactyla; family Phocoenidae; genus Neophocaena; species Neophocaena asiaeorientalis. The sequence goes on along the minus strand of NW_020185338.1, from coordinate 6,421,858 downwards.
GAAGACATCTGGATGTTTTGAAAAATGCAACAATCACATGTTTTTTATTATCTCCATAATTGTATTCTTTCAAAAAGGGAGCTGCATAACGACAGAGGGTGGTTGTAGTGGGAAGGCCATGGAGTTTGCATTCACATGGATGGCTTTGAATCTGGTTCTGCCGCAACCACCTAGGGTAACTTGAGTGTGTTTCTTCGTCTTGGGTCTACTTCCTCCATTTTTAAAAGGAGGAAAAATAATATGCATCTCACAGGATCACTGTGACAAATAGATTAGGTGATGCCTGACACACATCAAGTACTAGTAAGCCTTAGCTCTCCTTCCTTTTGCACTCGAACTTGGAATAATATGAGTGCTGTGGTTTATAAATGGCTATTTTTTTCCTGCAGAGATAAGGCAGTTCTGTAATACTATGTCACTGTTTCCCTAAAGGATCTTTCTGTGGAGGCAACACTGCCTCTTGCCCAATTTCTCCATAACAGTATTTATGTCTGGGGTCCAGAAGAGGAAATGATATCTTAAGAAATAGTTATCACTCTGTCTCAATTAGGACACTCACTGCTCTAGAACTCTTAAAAACACTTTGCTTCTGCAAAAAAAAGAAATCTCTCCAGCAGTCTTATCGCCTCAAAAACATTGGGTATCATGGATTATTAGAAAGGAATTACTCAAAGAAAGAGCTCTTAAAAACGACTGCCTGCCGAGGAGTCTGGCTTATCAACAGGCAAAAAAAGAATTTTTCTACTAAATTTTAGCTTATCACTATAAACATGAAAATGGCAACACTCATAATATATTCTGTGGGGACGATGCAGTGTGTTTCCACTAGGTGAAATTCTCAAGTAAGAGCTTCTAAGAATGAACATTAACTCTTCAAGAACCCTAGGGAATGTCTGTTAGGAAACAGGTAAACAGCAAAATGAAAGCTATTACTAAGAGGGAAGCAAAACAGGCAAATCTAGTAAATAATTTTACTGTGGACCACATTGTGGAAAATATGATGGGTTGTGAGGCACATTTCATTTAACATGAATGACCAATGTGATTATAATTGGCTAATGAATATGTTTTCTTTTTCAGCGTAATATTAGTGTCATCCAGAGTTATGAAGGTGTTTTTCATATCAAAACCCCACAGCCATGAGAAATTATATTCGTAGACTTATTTTCTGGTAAAAAGTCAGTGTTGTTTCAGCTTCACTTAGATTTCAGTTTAAAGGCTTATCTGCAGTCTGAAAACACATGTTAGCAGATAAAGAAGGATCTGTACAACATGACTTTTTTTTACCCTTAAAAACCAATTATAGCGCTTATCCTTAATTGTATTTTTCTTTGTGTGGAAATCTTGATCTTCTTGTATAAAATACTTTGGAAGTTTGGAAGGGATCTCATGGGAGAATTGTAGTATTTCCTTCATTAGCGATTTTTCAGATAACATAAATAATTATCCTGATGGTTTAGCTTAAATTTGGTCTCCGATGACAGGCGTGCAAACAAGCTGGCTTGTCACTGCCCACTCTCGTTTCGTGATTCTTTATTTCTAGATCAATTAATGGGATTTCTATGCAAATATATAGCAAATAGATTCCTGAAGAAATGAGTATCCAGATGATTATTTGTCCTTAAGTGAAAGAGAGACTTGTAAATAATGGAATGTCAAGAGAAATCTCTAATTTCATTTAATGGTAGCTTGGCTGTGATTGTGACTCCACCTTTTTACCAGAACTCCTAACAAGAAGATGAAAGAATTGCAACTTCAAGTCCCGTATTTCTTTTGCTCTTCAAGATTTAGAGCATGTTGCTGATGGAGGAGTGCTAGTTGATATCTGTGAAATGTGCTGAACAGGACCATTAGGCCATAATTGAAGTGATATAAGGAATGGGATTGTTTGGAAAAATTAGGAAATGGAGGTAGACTGGAAGCTTAAGAGGAGCACGGACATGCCGCTGGTAGAGATAACCTCCTAGAATCTCCTTTTCTGCCTACAGTAGCTCTTAGCTTTCTCCAATGGAGAGTAATTGAGAATTCATTAAAAAGTTCAGTGTTTGTTGTTTTCTTTCATATCACTCTATGATTTAACTCTCTAGAGCCCAAGTGATAGCAATAGGTGCTCCCGTGTCACCTCTGCTTGTCCTGTTTAATGGGAGGGGTTGGGAGGGGTAGTACTTTGTGGTCATCAGCACATCCAAACATGACTCTAGGTAGAGGGAATGTCAAGGACAGCATGGTTGTTCAGTGTTAGAATTAGGTGGTCCTGAGTTTGAATACCAGCTCTATTACTACCTAACTGTGACACTTTGGGCAAATTACAAATTTTATCTCAACCTCTTGTATAAAATGAAGACATTAATATTTTATAGAGTTCTTATAAAGATTAAGTGAAATAAACTATGCAAAATATTATGCCTAGTAGGATCTTAGCATATTGTTAGTTTTTGGTGTGTTTGGCTAACTACCACTGTATCTTAAGTTCTTGAATGAATGGATGGATGAGTGCATGCATGGATGGATTTATATGTATATTCTGCCTTGAAATCCCTAAAAGATTCATTTTATTTAGGATTGCAGTGGACCCTAATGGGATAACTAAAGATTTAATTTAATTATTGCTGGAGAGAAAGCATAGCATGAAATGGAAACATGAAGATGGGAACTGTTTTTCGTAATCCTTTCCATTTTTGTAATTCCTATTTCTTTTATTTCTTAAAGCTTTCAGTTTAGTTATATCATTTTACTTTCCTATCTCCTGTAGTAGGTGGGGTGTGTACAGTTATCACTATCTCAAAGATTCCCAGAGAGGAAGATGAAATGGGGAAGGTCATGTCCATTTCTGTTTTGTATAGCTATGTATCAAATAGTCATCTTATCAACAATTGGTGTCATGAGCTGGACTGGACAAGCAGTGTGGGATCCTCAAAAGATCAATAGGCTAGTGGGCAGATGTTCTGAATTCTAGTTTTTGTGCTGTCTCTAAAAACAATCTTTGATTTCTGTCAAATTTCTCAACTGTCTTGAGCCTCAGTTTCTTCATTTGTTTAAGACTGGACAGTTCCAGTTGCAGGTGGACTCTCAACCACTATGCCACCAGGGAAGCCCTCCAGTAATTCTTTAATTCTCAGAATCTAGGGAGTCAGCGTTAGTGCTTAGAAGCTAGGCTCTGGATCTTGTCTGCTTGGGCTTGTAGCTGCCTTCACTACTTCACAGCTCTGGCACCCTGGCAAGGTACTTAATCTCTATAAGCCTCACCTTTCTCATCTGTGCAGCGGGGACAGCAAAACTAAAACCTCCTTTAAAAAGTTGAGGATAAACAACAAGCTCCTACTGTATAGCACAGGGAACAATATTCAATATCCCGTGATAAACCATAATGGAAAAGAATATGAAAAAGAATGTATGTATAACTGAATCACTTAGCTGCACAGCAGAAATTAACAGAACATTGTAAATCAACTATATTTCAATAAAATAAATTTAAAATAAAGAAAAAAAACAAAACCCCCAAACCAAATATAAACCAAAGAAAAATCATGTTAATAAAAAAATGAAAATAAATATATAAGTAATCAAAATAAATGTGAGTAGATTTAATTCACATGTTAGTTAGAGATTCTCAGATTTGATAAAGGAAATAAATGGGTATTATGCTATTTATAAGAGACATCTCACCCCTATTAAAAAACTATACCTGAAGTTCTAAAATAAAAGAATGGAAGATTATACCACACAAAGAGAAATTAAACAAAGAAAACAAATAAACAACAACAAAAACTCCACCATCAACAACAACAGTAAAGCAGAAAGATGCCAAAGAAAAAGAAATTGATATAGCAGTGGCAACATCCAATAACTAGAAAACAAACTAAACACTTAAGAATTATAGAAAGGAAAATATAAACCATGTATAGTGCCAAGTACTGGTAATGATCATCACTATTATTATTTCCATATGTTTTTCCAAATTTGGAATTCTATTAAATACGTTTTTATTTTTTAAAAAACAAGTTGCCGTGAGGATTAAATGCATGCCGAGCATTTAGCATAGTATCTGGTGCAGTTATGTGCTCAATAATTATTAACAAGTCTTCCAACATGGCTTATTCAAAAAAGGTAAGACAAGCATCACTGATGTTTTGGAAAAGAAACAGACGTTAATGTGTCCCTGTATTACTGACCCAACAGCCCAAGTCATGTCTTTCGAAGCTACCAAGGGCAGATGATCACAGAAGAACATCCCACAGGCCTCTTCTGTGAGAGATGTGGTCCCTCTCGTTCCCTCTAGGAGCTCAGCCAGTGTTTCATGAAGATACTGTTGATGATTCTGCCACAGCATGGAATTTCCTGGTGTAGACAGGTAAGACACGGAGACCTTTCGGTTTATGGAGCAATTTAGAAGGCTGATCGTGAAACCTTTGATGTGAAGAAATGATTCCAGAAATCCTTCCAAGAGACCTGCACTGCTGTAACTAATGAATCTTGTTGCTCATGTATCTGATGCTTCTGCCACTGCATTATTTCTCTGAAAATTTTACCAGCCTAACCTCTAGGTCTAGATTTAGAAGACTGTGGAGGAATGGCATTTCTGGATGCAGTGCTCAGGCTAGGACTCTCACATTAAATTTTAACTAGAGGATTTTTTGTAAATTAAATACTTTCAGACACAATAGATAGTGAATAAGGCAGGGGACACTGAGAGAGCAGCCACCTTCCACCTGTTAGCTCTTTTCTTTTGATTCAAGTAAGATTTTACAGGTATCTGCATTGGTCTTTGTTATGAAATGCACACCTGTTCTCCTTTGCAGCATTGAGACAGAGCAAAAGGATGCAGTGGATATTGCAGTGATAAAGGTTTATTGGCCACAAAACATAAAATCAGGATGAGATGTGTTGATACAATCTTCTTAAGGATGCAGACAGGGTATTTTGTAGTGGCCGACTTTTAAACACTTGCCCCAATGATCCACTTGCTTTCTCTTCCTCTCCCTCAGTGGGCTCTGCCACTGGGACCATCTAAGGGTCCTTTCACCTTGTTGAACCCCTTGGGATGATGGCTGTCTGAATTACACTTTTATCCTCAGATTCCAGGGGTATAGTAGGGTTTCAACGAATATTTGTGGTGGAAAGGAGTGAGAGAAGGGAGGAGGATGGAAGGAAAGATTGAGGGAGAAGGTAAAAAGAAAGATGATTTCAGGACTTCCTTGGTGGCCCAGTGGTTAAGAATCCACCTTCCAATACAGGGGATGCAGGTTTGATCCCTGGTCGGGGAACTAAGGTCCCACATGCCGTGGGGCAGCTAAGCCCGCACACCACGACTACTGAGCCCCTGCACTCTAGAGCCTGCGTGCCACAACTAGAGAGAAGCCCACGTGCCACAACGAAGAGCCTGTTCATCGTAACAAAAGATCCCGCAGGCCTCAACGAAGATCCCGCATGCTTTCTTAAAAAAAGAAAGATGATCTCATGTTACCTTTGTAGATGAGTATAAGTTTTTTTTTTTTTTTTTAAAGAAGATGTTGGGGGTAGGAGTTTATTAATTAATTAATTTATTTTTGCTGTGTTGGGTCTTCGTTTCTGTGCAAGGGCTTTCTTTAGTTGTGGCAAGCGGGGGCCACTCTTCATCGTGGTGTGTGGGCCTCTAACTATCGTGGCCTCTCTTGTTGTGGAGCACAGGCTCCAGACGCGCAGGCTCAGTAGTTGTGGCTCACAGGCCTAGTTGCTCCGCGGCATGTGGGATCCTCCCAGACCAGGGCTGGAACCCGTGTCCCCTGCATTAGCAGAGAGATTCTCAACCACTGTGCTACCAGGGAAGCCCTGAGTATAAGTTTTGGTGGTGGTTCTGCATTGTAATTTTGGAAAAGTATAGAGCCTTTTTGTCCTACTGAAGACACGGCATAACAGAGGACCTTTGGAGTACATTAAAACACAGCTCTGCCTATGTGCTTGACACAGTTATCCAAAAAACAGCATAGATTCAGTTTTATATTCATAAGCTTATAAGGTAGGGCAGATATTTTCAAATGTGATTTTGAGGGTTTCAGTTGAAAGGAAAATCTCATCAGTAACAGAAAGCCAAGCCTCCTTTCTTGTTTTCATTCTCATGTAGAAGAAAGGGGGAAATATTTTATATTTTTCTTTTTCAAAGAGCTGAACTTATTAGAGGGCTTCATTACCCTGTACAAGACACCACATATTTTTAGGTAAAAAAAGATTCATGTTTGAGCCAGCGATCAACAAGTACTTATTGAAGTCCCAAATACAAGGAAGTTCTAAGTGCTAGTTTAGTGTTCTTCCTACAGGATTTAATAAACTGTCATCTTGCAAAAAAGACATTGTAGAAGATAAACATTTGTCAGTGAGCGATCACAGCGTGCAGACGCCTTTCCTGCAGAGTGGAAGTATTATGTGCTTCATTTCCTGATATATTAGTGTACCTAAGAAATACAGTTCAGGATGTATTACATTTTCATTTTTTTTCAAAGCTTGCAAGTGGCATACAGATGACTCTGAGGTTTTATCAGACCACGTCTGTGTGGTTTGAATATCTATTTTGGATCCTCCAACCCTTTTCCTTAACTGAATCCTGACGTTCTAGTTAGACCTGACAATGAATTCAACTCACCTAATAGGGCCGAGACTCTTTCCCTCTTAAAACTGTGATATTTCTACTTGATCCATTATTTGTAAAATTTAATTCATTAACTTTGACCAAACAATTAGGATTGTGAATATGAGTGTGGTGTTTAACTTATCTGAGGAATGGTTATGTTTGCCATTCTTTTCTGAATTTAAAAATAGAGAGGGGCTGCTATGAATTTCAATCGACTCGGCCCAGTCGAGAGAACAATTCTACATCACTACTGGATACCTGCTAAGGTCTGATTCTGAGGTCCTTTTTCCCTGAAGGTGGTTTGCTGTCCTGCAGTCAGAGGTGGTGCTTGGTACCACATCAGCTTCCCATGCCCTCACCCACTGGGTATAGATCACACCTGCAGAACACACTGATGTGGATTAAAGACCTATAACATCATCTAATAATGCCTTTCTAATGGAGACAGGCATCATTCTGGTAATGCAATTGTGGTCCTTAGAGACCACTTGGTATGCTAGTTTACTCTGTGTAAAAGCTATCTTTATTGAAAGGGAAGGAGGGAAAATCTAAGAGTGACGAGGTACTGAAGTCTTTTCACATCAGATTTCACAGTAGATTCAGATCTTGAGCTAAGGGGCCAAAGGAGGTTAGCAGCCCTAATAATCTTGATGTACCTTCAGAAATGAACTAATTAGTATGTCAGAATATGCCTAAATTCCTGTGAGATGCTACAGGTCAGCAACATAGCTATTTCTTCCCTATCTAAAATCTTAAAATGAATCTGGTAAGGAGAGAAGAAAATGGGAAGAACTCCAACTATTAAAAATTAGAGAAGTGATGACTAAAAACACTTTTAATAATTAGCAGGAGAAAGGGAATTCCCTGGTGGCGCAGTGGTTAAGAATCCACCTGCCAATGCAAGGGACATGGTTCAAGCCCTGGTCCGGGAAGATACCACATGCCGCAGAGCAACTAAGCCCGTGCACCACAACTACTGAGCCTGCGCTCTAGAGCCCGAGATCCACAACTACTGAGCCCATGTGCTGCAACTACTGAAGCCCGTGCACCTAGAGCCCGTGCTCTGCAACAAAGAGAAGGCAGCGCAATGAGAAGCTAAGCCACCGCAATGGAGAGTAGCCCCCACTGGCTGCAACTAGAGAAAAGCCTGCATGCAGCAACGAAGACCCAACACGGCCAAAAATAAATAAATAAATAAATTAATTAATTAATTAAAAAATAATTAGCAGAAGAAAAAAGCATAAAGATGTATGCATGTTTCTATTTTCTAGCAGTGAGATGTTAATACAATATAGATAGAAGGCATATAATTAAGAAATTCACTATTAAGTGGATAAATTCAGTCTTGTGAATATAGAAGATTTGTACTTTCGTAAGACTGTCTGGAATATACAGTGATTCTCTTAAAATTAAAGCAGTAATAAGCAGTGCTGTCTGGACATTTATAATTTTTTTAAAGTTTCATATCCTAGAGACAACTATATGGATTTCATCTGCAGTATTCGCCATTCTAAAAGAAGGCCCATTGGGTGGTTGAAAATTAGGTGTACGTGTGTGTGCAGGGCACACTAATTTTATTGGTAAGAGCTTAATTTCAGATATTTAACTTACCTTTTGACAAGCTGTAGCCTACATCCCAAATACCCTGCTTTCTTTCCCTAAATTCACCTACAGGTAGTGCTCCATTAATTTTAAAAAAGTTAGTGACAAAATTCTATTGCTAAAAATATTGTAGCTTTAAAAATGGAATCATAGGGGCTTCCCTGGTGGCGCAGTGGTTGAGAGTCCGCCTGCCGATGCAGGGGACACGGGTTCGTGCCCCAGTCCGGGAAGATCCCACATGCCGCGGAGCGGCTGGGCCCGTGAACCATGGCCGCTGAGCCTGCGCGTCCGGAGCCTGTGCTCCGCAACGGGACAGGCCACAACAGTGAGAGGCCCCGCGTACGGCAAAAAA